>NC_134707.1:61144405-61444405 GCF_043290135.1 Rhipicephalus microplus | reverse complement strand
ATAGAGGGCCAACGTCACTGCATTGACGTGTACGCAGGGCCATTCATACGCGCACGTCAAGCCCTCATTCTCTGGGCGCGCGCCGGCAGAAGGGAGAGGGAGCAGCTTTCATCTTGAAATTTGACCCATTTCCGTGGCGCATAGCGTTGCGAATTTTGACAGACGTGATCATGAACGCCTCGTCTACACATAGCGCTTGTCAGCTAAATATTGTCAAACCTGTTGAGTGGCTCTTTTAAACAGATTACCCTCAACACCCCTTATGAACTACAGCGCAGCACAAGGCATGTAACAACGCGAGCTCCGGTGGTACCTTCTACCCAGGAGACGCCAAGCATGTGTTAATTCCCTTGTAGAAGGAGAGATGCGGCAAGGCTGAATAAGTGCCACTTCAACATGTACATCCCTAATGCACATTGTCCACTTCAGCACTGGTTTTACTATGCACAATTGTTCTTATTCTAGCAATAAAGTTATTCACTGCACGAGCCCGACTCGAACACACCCGCCATCCTGCTTCATCTATGGTGATTGCAATGCAGTATTTTAGGCAAAAAAACTCTTCTTTGATGCAACCAGACTTTAATCAATACTTCCGATACGCCATGCACTGCCTAGTCAACCTGTCATATGCTTGATGTACTACTGAAACTGGACCTCGTAGCTTCATTACAAGAAGTTAGGGTAGTACTTCACAGCATTTGAACTGGGGACCTGGGCTTGCATGTCCTTTCATTTGCAAGATGTACTCGCCCCTCCCGCTTCGCTTAATTGCGTCTCGTTCGAGTGAAGGAGCATTCGTATGGCAACCGCTGATCTGTTTAAGAAGCTGATCTATGGTGGCTCTCCTGAAGAAATAAAAAATCTTGAACAGTTAGCATTTTCATCAATTTCCCTCGCTCAAGACCATTTCGTGTGCCATTGTTCACGCTGCAATAAGAACAAATATTACTTTCAAAAAACAATCTATCTAATCAAATGGCAAGAACTATATCTGCATACGAAACTTCGGAGATCCGCAGACCGTACTCACGTTGGTGCTAAGAGCTAGAGCATCAGCTTGAAGCCTATGTTTCGTTTTTTGTTTAACAAGTAAGTGTGTATATATAACGAAATTTTAACAGCGAGTTGAATTTAAATAATTAAAACGAAATGCCAATATGTTCAAATTTTCATTCATTATTTTACAGAATACTTAGACTGCCTTGAAGGCATCATGGCAAGGGAGACAGTTCAAGTACAACACATTCCATTTCTTTACAGTAATAAGCATGAAAACTCACAAAAACAAGGTAAAGAAAGTGGAAAAAAACCACAGGTTAACATTCACAAAGCTCACAGAAAGTTCGAGCAGAACCAATGAAATATTTAAACAATTTTACCTACAAATTGCACAACTGACTTCTGCAAGAAAATTTTTTTCACTAACCAAAGATGAAAACAGTTTATCGTACAGCAAACAATGTAGAGATACTCCAAATGTAATGCGGAGCACGCAAGCTGCGGCCAATCTACGTAGAAGTGAATGTCAGTGCACGCTATAGAAGAAGACGTTCTCTATTGTTATGCGCAATGGGCCAGAATATAGTGCAATCATTTCTGTATGAAAATAAGGAACCACTTCTTTACTGGAGCGTGGTGGTATTCACTCTTGTGTAATTTGGCCACAGCTCGCGTGTTCCGTATTACTTTCGCAGCACCTATACAGGAAATTTCGACATTAGATGGAACTATGTATTAACAGAATACTATATGCAGCTATATGCCGAGTTGACTGGCGGAACATGGGAGAGGCCTTTGTCCTGCAGTGGACGTAGTCGGGCTGATGATGATATGAACTTATTTCAAGTTGTCACAGAGGATGCCTAGCTGCTTGACACGTTTGAGAAGCAGTGACACTGTCATGCCTGCTACCATGCCCACACACATGAAAACAAAGACTCGCTAGACACAGTATAGTACCGACGTGTTGATCTTGAAGTCTCAGTTTAGTCCTCTAAGCTTCCTTTCTCAAGTGGGTGGAGCAATGAAATCTCGTCGGCACGGTGTTCACAGTGGGTGCATCCTTTCGGGATAACTCTGGAGAATGCTCACATATTTCTTAATTTTTTACAGTAGCTTGCCCACTTGTTTCAGTAGTTCTCTTCAGTATGATTTCATCGCTTTAATGCAGCTCACTCGACCGCACACACAATGCCATGCTCTATTCGTTGCACTAGTAGACTGGTACGACGTTTTCGACAGAGCATCGGGTAGGGGAGGGGCGTTGATTTATGCATCAAATTCTTCAAATTTACAAAAAGTATGCAGTTTTTCTGCAGATTTTAATGCTTGTTATGTAGTTCTGGTTCTGTATTGTTTGAATTCTAGAAGTGCGATGTAAATCAAATATTTTAGTATTAATTGGCACATCTGAAGTTCGAACCGTAATAATGCGGAGAATCATGTCGTTAAAGGTATGCAATTATGATGCATACCTTATGATTTCACTCCTGATGATGATAATACTAATATGCATAAAGATGCACCTTTGCTCGTCAGTGCCACTTTCGGTGATGAGAAGGCATCGTGGAAACCTTGCACCTCTTCGTACTGCGTTCATGCAGGAATCCTGGGAGTGACTATGTTGGCTTGCGTAGGTTTGGACACACCCTTCACACACGATGTGGGCTGGTCACGCTATATATATATATATATATATATATATATATATATATATATATATATATATATATATATATATATATATATATATATATATATTGTAAGATGGCGTCCAGCACCCTCAAGACTCTTCTTTATTGTCTCGAGTATGTGCCCCACAGCCTAAGCTTGTCTAGTGATGATGAGTATGTACAGATGAAAAGATGGGACGCATAAACAATGCTCACACTTATTTTCCCCGCGCACGTGAGCGGCCGGCCCGGCCGAGACTTAGGCGGGAAATGTACGGCGAACAAAGGGTTTAAGACGTCAAACGTGGACTATCTCGGAGGCACGGTAACGACGGTCCGAGGAACCTTCGACGGGAGTGACAAGGTAATTGACAGGAGATGTCCGTTCAGAAATAACGTAATGTCCGAGAAAGCGTGACTGAAACTTTTCACACAATCCTGGAGTGCGAACAGGCGTCCAAAGTAATACTTCATCTCCAGGACGGAAAGTGACGTCTCGACGAAAGCTGTCATAGCGTTGCTCGCGGTCTTGTTGACTGGCCTCCGTGTTGAGTTGAGCACGTTGCCGTGCCTCAGAGAGCCTGGAAACGAAATGTTCTGGCGTAGTCGTGGACGTTTTTGTCGTTACATTGAAGAAAGTGCGTCAATGGTGAATGTCGGCGCACGACCATAGACGAGGAAGAAAGGTGAATACCCGGTGGTTCGTTGAACAGCGGTGTTGTGTGCAAATGTTGTGAACGGCAAGATTTTGTCCCAGTTATCATCATCATCATCATTTATTTTACCCTTAAGGGCCTCTTTCGGGGCATTACATAAGGGGGGGGGGAACAATCCAAGTACAAATTTCAATGAAAATGCAGTTCATGGTTACAGTTTTTGAATTACTAAAACATACAGGTAGCAACAAAAAACAAAAAGAAAACAGAGCATGTCAAACGAAATATTCAACAGTCAACTCGCGGTCCAAAATATACAGGCGGCAGAGAAAAAACAACAAAGAAAGACAAACAGCGATTAAGAGTCAAGGGTAGCTAGTAATAAATCTCTAAATTTAAAAGCAACTTTTTCGCTGACAATAGCATCCGTCAAACTGTTACACTCATCGATAGCCGTAGGAAGAAATGATTTATTAAAAGCGTTAGTAGAACCGAACAGACGTTGGATACTCAGGGAATTAAATAGGCGACGAGATGTTCGGACAGGCGGAAGTAAAAGTGAGCCATGTAGGTGAGGAAAGCTGTAGTAAAGTTTGTGGAAGAGACAGAGACGTGAAATTTTGCGTCGAGCTGACAAAACAGGGAGACCGAGGGATGATTTGATTTGACTGATGCTTGCTCGTTTGTCGTAATTTGCGGAGATGAATCTGGTGGCGCGATTTTGGACGAATTCAAGAATGTTAATTTGGTATATCTGATGAGGGCTCTAAATTGCAGATGCGTATTCCATTTTAGTACGAACAAAAGTTTCAAAGGCCAATTTGCGAAGGGTTGCAGGTGATAATGACAATGATCTCCTAAGATAGCCAAGAGTTTTTGAGGCATCGGCAGCTAGTTTGGTAATATGCTCGGTCCAGGTTAGTCTGCTTGTAATTACAACGACCAGGTATCGGTAAGAATCCACTTGGGATAACACTGTTGAGTTTAATGAATACGGGTGGATGACGTTAGTGTGTTTTCGTGAGACAGGCATGAACTTACATTTGGAAGTATTCGGCCTCATCATCCACTGGGCGCACCAGTTATCAATGATGTGTAAATCTTGCTGTAGTATTAGCTGATCTTCGGGAGTTGATATACGACGGTAGATGACGCAATCGTCAGCAAAAAGCCGAACCGTTGATGAAATGCCGGAAGGAAGGTCATTTACGTAGATTAAAAAGAGGAGCGGGCCGAGAACCGAGCCCTGAGGGACGCCAGAGATTACTGGAGTAGTATCAGAATGGGCACCACCAATAACAGTGAATTGCGACCGGTGGGTTAGGAAGCACTTAATCCATGATAAGGTCAGGGGATCGAGGGAAAGTGAAGAAAGTTTGTTGATTAGTCGTTGGTGAGGGATGAGATTGAAGGCTTTTGAAAAGTCGACAAAAATAACATCAGTCTGAAATGACGAATCAAGGTTGAGATGAAGATCAGTCGTAAATTCAAAAAGTTGAGTTTCGCATGAGAGCCCTGAACGAAAACCATGCTGCTTATGAAAAAAGAAAGTGTGATCATCGAGGTGACGAGCAACATGTTAATATAATATGTGTTCCATAAGTTTGCAAGCGATGCACGTTAGTGAAATGGGGCGATAATTAGATGAGTCAGATCGCTTGCCAGACTTGAAAACTGGTACAACCTTCCCAAGTTTCCAATCATCTGAGATGAAACCTTCAGAAATGGACTGTTTAAAAATTATCTCCAAAAATTTGCTAGAAATGCTATTAGTAGCCTTTAAAACTTTGGCAGGAATATTGTCAGGTCCGGGGGAGCTGGATATTTTTAATTTCTTTATCAGATTGCTGATGCCTTCGGAGGTAATGTCAATGGGCGGCATTTGTGAAAAATTAGATCTCGGCATGACTGGAATACTATGAGGTGGTTCAGAAGTGAAGACTGAAGTGAGGTAAGTATTCATAACGTCCGCCCGCTGTGGGAGAGGAACGTGAGAACCATCGGAGTTGGTTAAGGATATATTGTGCGTGTTATTTTTAGGGTTGAGAAGTTTCCAAAACTTCTTTGGAATAGTTCGGGCAATGTTAAGCAGGTCATCATGAAAAAATTTCTTTTTGGAGCGCGTCAACAAGTGAGTGTACTCACGAAGGCATGCGAAATATCTGTTCCATTTTGATATTGACTCAAAGTTTTTAGCAGCGCGAAAAAGACGCTTTTTCTTTTGAGATAGTTTCTTTAGGAGATTAGAATACCAGGGTCGCTGAGCATCGCCTGGAACACGAATAAGGGGGACGTGGTTATCGATAAGGGTTAATAATTTCCGCTTGAACAATAACCAGTTTTGGTCAACTGTTCGAGTAGAAGCAGACAGGGTGAAGGAGACCAAAAATGTGTTAAGTTCTGAGTTAATCGTCGAGAAGTTGGCGTTGTTAAAGTCGCGTATTAATTTTTTCGAAGGTCTTCGCGAAGGTAAGGCAATGGACAATGAAAACAATACAACATTATGGTCACTCAGACCGGGAATGCATGACACTGACTGAATTAAATCTGGGTTGGAGACAAGAACAAGATCAAGAGTGGTTGTGCCACGAGTTGGCATTGTGACTGATTGCGATAAGTTAAAAAGGAGACACAGTTCGAGGAAATCTCTGGATTGTCGTGAATTAGCACACAAGTTGTCCCAGTCAATATCAGGGTAATTAAAGTCCCTGCAAAGCAAGAAGTTTGCGTGAGGAAACCGGGATGTCAGATCAAAAAGAACATTTTGAAGGTCATCTGTGAAAGAGTGGTCGCAGTCGGGTGCGCGGTAACAGGCTATAAGAATGTTTTTGCACGTGGGAAGGATTATTTCAACGCAAAGAATTTCAAAATTCGTAGTGATTGTCACAGTTTGGGAGGGTAGGCTGTCTTTCACGAAAACTAAAATACCACCCCCTCTGCGTCTGTTCCTATCAAGTCTGTAAGACGTGAAATGGGTGTTGCTGTGACGTAATTCATTGTCGTGAATATCAGGGGTTAGCCATGACTCAGTTAGGATTGCGATGTCGGTGCTGGTGTCCTCAAGGAGAGTTTGCACAGCTTCCTTTTTGGGCATATAGCTACGGATATTCGTAAGCAGGATAGATGTAGTTTGATAGACTGGAGGAGCGATTCTAGTTGGAATGGACTCGAAAGGAGGGGAGGACGGAACCCTGGAAGCACACAGTGAACGCTATGCTTTCAGTTCTATAACTCTGTCCGATTCAGCATCATAAACGAAAGGCTTTTTGTCAACGATAAGCTTGTCAAAACGGATTTTGAAGGACACGAATTTGCTTTCCTGCGCATACAAGAAAAGCTTCTTCCTTGCCAATCTTACACGCGCTGAATAATCCTCGCGTAGAGAGAATAACGAGTCCTTCAGTTCCGGGCCAGCGGAAAGTATTCTAGCCTTATCCTTAAATCTGGACAGGGTGACTATAATCGGGCGGTTTTTATTGACCAGAAAGCGGCCTAGTCTGTGTGCTCTTTCAATATCTACGGAAGTAATTGGAACTTCAAGTTTTTCGGAGCAAAACGAGATTATACGCGATTCTGATTCGGTCCATGTTTCGTTAATGACGTCGGGTATTTCAAAAAATAGCAGGTTGCACCGGCGGAGGCGATTCTCTGAGTCATCGCATTTTTCGGTTAGCGTTTTAATGCTGGAAGAAAGGTTAGATAGGGTATTACCATTCTCGGTAGTGGCATCAGCGGCACGGGCTGCGTTAATTTGCTCAAGAGCGTCAAGACAGGAGGAGAGGCGATCGACCAAGCCTTCCATTTTTGATTGTGTTGCTCGGATAAGGGCCAATTCAGAGAGTACTGTGTCTTGCGATTTTTCAACGCGAGCGATGGCTTCAGCAATACTTTCAAGTGTGGGGGAAGGACCAGAGTTAGATTCAATGTCTCCCGCGAGCATGAGCAGAAGGCAAACCAAATGGGCATTCACGGCGAAAGAACACAATGATTGACACAATGATCTACGCCACCTACGCCAGCAATCAAGGATGTCAGGGGGGCACGACACCGCAAGTTGAAAGGAATCACTTGATCGAAAGGAATTAGCGTGTTGCAAGTAACTGACCTGCATTAGGAAGGGCATTTTCATGATCGCGTTCGATGCGGTGGCATGCCCCAACTGGCATCCGGGCGAAGGCGGCTTTTGTAGGGCTGCGGCGCTAGTAGATGTCCGAAGTTGCCAGGCGATGAAGTGGTCGGCGACTGAAGGTGGCGGATCCGGTTCGGCTTGACATTTGTCGTTCTCGTCGGTGAACAAAAGTGGCGGCTTGTTGGTGAGGTAGGCAGGAGGTAATCCGGGAGGACTTTCGGGCAGCCGGAAAACGCAGGATGTAGTCGAGATGAACCCGAGTAGAACAACCTGCATTAGGAAGGGCATTTTCATGATCGCGTTCGATGCGGTGGCATGCCCCAACTGGCATCCGGGCGAAGGCGGCTTTTGTAGGGCTGCGGCGCTAGTAGATGTCCGAAGTTGCCAGGCGATGAAGTGGTCGGCGACTGAAGGTGGCGGATCCGGTTCGGCTTGACATTTATCGTTCTCGTCGGTGAACAAAAGTGGCTACTTGTTGGTGAGGTAGGCAGGAGGTAATCCGGGAGGACTTTCGGGCAGCCGGAAAACGCAGGATGTAGTCAAGATGAACCCGAGTAGAACAACCTGCATTAGGAAGGGCATTTTCATGATTGCGTTCGATGCGGTGGCATGCCCCCATCGTGGTTCGGTCCGATGTACATGGATATCATGTTGATTAGAGTCCGGTGGAATTGCTCTGTGAGGCCATTTGTCTGCGGGTGGTAAGCGGATGTGGTCTTATGAACTGTGCCACAAGTTTTCAGGATTTCATCGAGAATTGTGGACAGGAAGGCCTTGCCTCGGTCACTCAACAACGCGCGAGGTGCACCATGACGCAACACAATGGCTTCTAAAAATAAGGCGGCAACGTCTGATGCAGAGCTAGTGCGTAGAGGAGCAGTCTCCGCATATCGTGTGAGGTGGTCGACAGCTGTGACGATCCAGCGACGGCTCGCTGGCGTTACGGGAAGTGGCCCGACGAGGTCTATTCCGACAACGACAAAAGGTGTATTGGGACATGGAATGGGTTGTACTAATCCAGCAGGAGAAGTTGGTCGTTTCTGGCGTTGACACAGTGCACAAGAAGCGACATAATTAGTCACAAAGGTAGAAAGAACAGGCCAGGAGAAACGGCTCCTAACGCGGTTGTAGGTCTTCTGAAATCCCAAGTGTCCAGCTGATGGATCCTCGTGGAGTGCTTCGAGAACTTGTTTTCGCAGTGAACGGGGAAGTACTGGCACCCACCGATGCTCATCCGCATTGTAAGTATAGCGCTGCAGGACATTGTTGTCTAGCTTGAACTGCCGTAGCTGACGACGTAGTCTGGAATTAGGTGGAGAAGGCGAGTCATTCAAGTACCCGATGATGCGGTTACAGTATGGGTTGTCACGTTGGCACGCGGCCAACTGAGCGCTGCTGTTTAAAGATAGTGGCCCAGCAACTTCCAGGGGTGATAACGTGAGTGCAGAGGAAGCCGCTTGTTCACCTGAGGGGCATCGAGGATGCGTGGTTGGAGATGAAAGTGGCAAAGGCCAGCGAGAGAGAGCGTCGGCATCCTGATGCTGTTTGCCAGACCTGTACACGTCAAAAGTGTACTATTGCAAGCGGAGTATATATATATATATATATATATATATATATATATATATATATATATATATATATATATATATATATATATATATATATATATATATATATATATAGAGTGGGAGTAATAATTCAATGGGCCAGTTAGTCTTCGTGAAGGTATGGAATATGGCACAACGGGAGCGTTGTCAACAAGGATAAATAAATATATTTATTTCCCAACAGTTTCGGGAGGGGTCCTCCCTTCATCAGGGGATGAGTTATACTGACGTGAACTTCCAAACTTCGTTGCTGCCGCGTCCCTCTCGCCTTGAAAGATGTTTGCGAGAGTGAGAGGGAACTAAAAAAGAAATAAAGAAAAAAGGGAAGAAAAAAAGACGAAAAGAAAAAAAGAAAAAAAGAAAGAAAAGAAAGTGAAAAAGAGGAAGAACCACTGTCAACACTGAGAACGAAACCAACTGTCCGTGTACGTTTGGTTCTTATCACGTGCTGGTCAGTTCTCGACGTGTGTCGGGCCACCCAAGATTGTCGCAGCGGTGGCGGGGAGGTGGGGGGGGGGGGGGGCCGTGAAGGCGTGCGTAAAGAAAGGGTTTCCCCTTAATGGGTCGGTCGGCTCTTTACCTTTAATCTTCGTCCGTTTCCCTTCAATGGTCATCAAGTGGTAGGCGAACATAAACACTTTGTATGTGCCTGTGAAAAAAAGGAAAAGAAGAAAAACAAAAAACAAGAAAGGACAGTGTACACGTACGAGTCAGTCAACAAAAAGCATGGTCTCCAGCTATCAATCTTTGTCACCAATTTCCTCCTGGCTTACTTCTCGGAGGCAGGAGAGTTTTCCGGGGTCCTCGTCGATGCCGGCTACTAATGTTCGAAATTTGAAAATAAAATATGCCTCACGCTGTTCACACTCGCATCTGTTTGAGAAACCGGACAGCAAAAGAGTTACGCTGATATTTTCAAAACTGTGGTTTGGCAGGCGCAGATGTCTAGATAAAGGTAGCTTCGGCAGTGAAGTGGCGTGGTACCGGTGATTATTGAACCGCAGCCGAAATGGCGTGTCTGTTTGGCCGATATATTCTTGTCCGCAGATGTTGCAATGTAGCATGTATATTAAGTTACTGGAGTCACAATTAAGACTTTCAGTTATGCAGAATTTGAAATCCGAGAAATTCGCTTTGGATTCACGTGTTGTGACCATCTGTGGGCATACCTTGCATTGAGCTTTTCCGCAGGCCGGATGGCACCCTGATTGAATTTTGGGGGTGTTTATTTTTGCTCTGACAAGAATGTCCTTCAGATTTTTATCCCTGCGGTACACCACGTGAGGTGGCTTCGCGAAAATAGAAGTTAGTTGTTTGCTTTGCCTGATTATGTTGAAATGGCGGGAAAGTATGTTGTTGATTCGTGGCGCTGATGAGGAGTAAGTTAGTACAAGGTTCGTTTGGGAAGTCGTTTTAGATACTTTGTTTGGTCCCTTAATTATATCATTCCTGTTCACGTTGCGAGCACGTAGTATGGCATCGTCAATAATGTCTTCCGGATAATTTTGTTTCAATAAGGAATGCTTTAGGTGTTCCACGTGTCTGTCCAATTCCCGCATATCGGTGCATATTCTTTGGTACCGGTAGGCCTGAGAATATGTAATATCCGTTTTGCAATGCTTTGGATGGCTGCTGTTGAAATGTAGGTACATTTGACGGTCTGTAGGCTTTTTGTAAAGATTTGTTGACAAGCGGTCATTTTTGACCATGCCAGTGACGTCCAAGAAGTCAATGCTAGTTTTGGAAACTTTGTGCGTAAATTTAATTGACGGGTGGCACTTGTTAAAATCCTCTATGAAGCGGAAAAGACTTCCCTCATCATGGTTCCATATCATAAAAATATCGTCTAAGTATCTTCTGTAGTAGAAAGGTTTCAAGGTGCGTCCCTCAATGAATGGGATTTCAAGTGAAGCCATAAAGGTGCTCGCGAAGTTTGGGGCCATTTTCGTGCCCATTGCAGTGCCACTGACCTGAAAGAAATGCTTGCCATTAAACTCAAAATGGTTATAATTTAGTACAAGTTCAAGAAGTGTAAACAGTACCTCGCCACTTACACTAGTTGATGAGTCAGATTTTACATATTCAGAAACCATAGCCGCTATTCCGTCATGGTGGGGTATGTTGGTGTACAGTGAGCAGACGTCCATGGTCACCAGAAAACTACCGCCTGGGATGTCGAGACTTGAAGTTTCGCAGCTGAAGTGGTTTGTGTCCTTTAAGTAATAGGGAAAATTTGGGGGGATGTTTTTTATTAAGGAATTGATGAATTCTGATATATTTTCTGTCGATGTGCTGTTACTGGATACTATCGGACTGCTTGCCTTGTGTATTTTGGGAAGCAAATAGAATCGACCGGGAACAGAATGGGCCGGTAACATTGCTTTTAACTTGCCGGTAATTTTCTCGTCCCGGCGGAGATTGTTTAGGGTTACTTTTATCTCCCTTTCAAATTCGGGAGTCGGGTCCGTTGGAAGATCTTTGTAGAATTTTGTGTCTGATAGTTGTCGTTCCCCTTCTTTAAGTAGTCCGACGTGTTTAGAATTATTATGCATCCCCCTTTATCAGCCGGTTTGATGGTAATTTCAGTGTTTTTTCGTAGTTCATCGAGTGCCCTTCGTTCTGACTTTGATATGTTGTTTCGAAATGGCCGATTTTTTTCATACGCTCTGATGATATCTTTTTGAACTGCTGATATATACATATCGAGGTGTTTGTCCCCCTGCTCACCTGGACACCATGATTTGTCACCACCAATCAATCTATTCTCGTCCGTACAGTCCTTGCGATCATGAAAGTATTCACGGAGGCGGAGATTACGCGCAAAGTTATCGAGGTCGTGGTACAGTTCAATTTCATTGTATCTACCGGATGATGGACAAAAGGTTAAGCCTCTCGACAAAAGTTGAAGCTGAGTGGGTGTGAGCGTTGTGTTGGACAGATTGAGGACATTTTACTCATAAGTTTTTGGCTGCTCTTGGCTATCACGTGGCACGGGAGTGTCAGCGTCATATTGGAGAGTAAGGATGTTTTGATTAGGATTGCACTGTAGTTTCGAGTTCCCATTTTTCTCCTCAAAGTTAGGTTGTGGTACGGGTGGTCCCTGGCGTTCTTGTACGGTCTCATTCCTATTTTCCTGTTGGAGAGCAGTGGAGCTTCTGCAGTCCCGCTTGAATTTTCTATCTTTTACTACTGAAATTTCGCCTCTCTTTTCTAGTTCATATCTTTCCAGTTTTCTTGCCTCATGCTCTCCGAGATTAGATACCCATTTCTGCGTGGCCTCCGTCACACTGTATTCGGCGGCCTTACGCTCACTATGGTCCGCAATGACCCGAGTCAGTTGCAAGGACGCTTCTAGTAATATTTTTTCCCACTTCCCCCTTTCTGCTTCACTTAGTGTAGACATTGAGGGGTTGCAGGCTAGGCGGAGGCCCTTAGGTGCAATTTCGTGAGATAGATATTTGCTTAGTTGTTCCGCGTGTTTTTCGTATTGCACCCGCTTTTCAATGATTTTCCTCATCGATAGAAATGAGTGGGACCATGCATGTTTAAGACTGCCCGTACCTTTTGTTTCCCCGTGTCATTTGGAAGCCGCCGCCTTGGTCTTCGCCGCATTCGTCCGCCTGGTGTTGCAAGGCTTCGCTGGTGGGAGTGGCGACGTCGTCACTGCTGGGACCCTGGATGGCTCTTTGTGTCCCTCGGCTCCCTGTTGTTGAGTGGGTTTGGCACTGGAGTTTGCCGTGCAAGCAGTTGCCGCCGATCTCTGACTCACTGGTGGGAACCGCTGGCTCGCTGGCCTCGCTGGTGGTAGTGGCAACATCGTCACTGCTGGGGCCCTGGATGGCTCTGTGTCGCTCGGCTCCTTGTTGTTGAGGGGGCTTGGCACTGGAGTTGTCCGTGCAAGCGATTGCCGCCGATCTCCATGCCGCCGACGTCCATCGCAGCTGCACCCTCGTGTGCTGTGCCAGCAGCGCGACTCCCTCGAAACTTGCATGCAAGCCGTCAGCAGCCAGGAAGCGGCGCTGTTGGGAAATAAATATATTTATCCTTGTTGACAATGCTCAAGAATGTATTAAGCTGTAAAAGTAATTTTCACAAGCTGAACTGGAAACAAATATGCCTGAACCTTAGCCTTTAAAGGGGCCACAAACCACCCCTTGCACTTGGCAGAACAACATTTTGAAATGAGTTGTATGCCTTCTAAAAATACATAGGCGAAATAATGTTTCATAAAACTATAGTAGTACTGGAGATACAGCGATCGCTATATGTGCCTGACTCATTTCTCCTCAACTCACTTCATTGCACAGCGCCATTCACTGTGCTACGCATTACGTCATGCTCCCACTGCATTACATCACCTCGCTTAAATGTTATGTGGTTTCCTTTCTTCATAACGTGGTGGTGCTGACGGTTGCTGCTGTCGACTCATAGTTCCGATTAGCTGCTTATCGCTGCGCTACAGCAGCTGTGCGGTCTGTTTCGGTGTCTCCACTCGGGGAACAAAATGGCGCTACAAGCGCGCGCGGGTGACCTTGCTGTTTGGTCCCGGAAGTGACCGTGCGACCACTCGTTCGCTGTTGGTGGGCGATTGTTTGTTTTCTTTAGTTTTAAACAATGACTGTTTGTAGTGCTGAGAAGTGCTCAAGCTGACTAAGAAGGTCTTCAAGGAAGACATCTCACGAGAAGGTACCCCAAAGTTGCATCAAGTTTCTTGCTCGCACTACTAGAAAATAGGCAGTTAGGTGTAATTGGCAATTGCCTGCATTTTTGCGAGATCCCCTACAAATAAACTCTAAGTGTAGGCTGAGCACAATCCTTGGCTGTCACCATATGTTGGCAATATAGCTGGCTGCATCGCAGGCATTTTGTGTAAGATTCTGCAGCAGTGGATCATGTGCGCAATGTGCCACTGGTGGAGCATCAACAGCATCGGCATTGCATGAGTCAAGAAATACGTTCAAGTTTCCTCACTGTCACAGGTGACACGACGCATGCACTTATTACGGCATACTCTATTGGAAAACCCGGTGGCACTATCCCAGTGCCAGATATAATTATTGTACCAGTGTGGCAGGATGCTTGGAGGCTGGCACACTCCGCGATGCACGCTCAACGCTGGCGCATGGCACCCCCGTATTGGGCCAAAATCAAGCTTCCTAATTGTTTTTGAAAATTGCGGTCATTACCTGATCGTAAACAAGCACTACAACAAGAAAAAACACAAGAAAAGGAAAAGAATTATGAGCGAGTGAGGCTCGAACCCACGACGTTGAGGCACATAGCAATGCGAAGCTGACATGCTACCGCAGCTTGACAAGACAAGGTGAAACAGCAACTTCACGCTCCGCTTATAGCCTTTATGTGCACACACGGCTGTAATATTTGGCTCAACAGTTCGTAGCAATGGCGGCTTTTTGCAGGATGTATTTTTTTAGCAAGCCAAAGGGGTGCTTCATGACCAGCATTAAGTATAAGAATGTGTCAGCATCTACACAATGACTGAGAAATACTGCAATGCCATTTGTCAGACGCACTTAAATGAGTCCAATGGACAGAATCAAATAATTGTTTTGGCTTAACATCCACAAAACAACATTGGCCACATGCATGCTATGAGGATGACGAAGCATATATGCACTATACAGAAGCCAGAAAGGGAAAGGAGAATGCTCTGGCATGCTGTTTTAAAAAACCAACCTGCTGCTTTCTTTGTCGGTGCATTACGACCTCTGCCTTGACGTCGCTTCAATACGATCATGAGGGACGCTGTAGTGTCGGGCTTTGGAAACTTTGACCACCTGGGCTTCTTTAACAATATGCGCCTAAACCTAAGTACACAGGCTCCCAGCATCTTTACCTCCATCGAGAATGTGACAGAGATTCGAACCCGCGACCTTTGTCAGCGCAGTAAAGCACTATAACCACTGCGGAAGATACCCCCCCCCCCCCCCCCCAAAAAAAGAAACATTCAAGCTTAAGGGACACGATTTCTTGCTTTTCTGATCTGGAATTATTGCTTACGCGAAGCCACAACCTTCGAATCGGCGGCAGTTCTCCATTTGAAGAGCATTTCCCGCTCAACATTCTCCAGAAATCCTCGCGAATTATCCTGCAAGCAAATTCGCAAGAAACATGCGTCGAAGAGGCCCCAAGCGACGCGATCGCGCTAAACGCTGCCAAAGGATACAAGTACCACGAACATGCCCAACACTTGAACGTTGTAGTAGGTCAGGTAGTTTATTTCTGAAAAAAAACAAAAAACTCGGGAGCTTTCGCTAAATAGCGCAAAGTTTAGGCGCAACGGTCATATATCACACACATTGCACGAACGGCCAAACTCCAACCAACGCCTCGTTGCTCCAACGAAAGTTAACCCACACTGAAACCTGACGCCGGCAGCCTCCGCTAAAGCACAGACCCGGCGGCGAGTTTACAAAGGCGAGTGGATAGAGCCACCCACAATGCGCCGCGGCCCAGCGCTCTTGGAGGCTATGCATTTCCGCCAGCCTAACTGTGTCATTGCGCTGTCGCTCCCCGCACTTTCGTACTAAGTTAGATACTCGTGAATAAAGCGTGTGCCCCCCCCTCTCACTGTCGCAAAGCCGCGTTAATCAGGACGCAATAAAGCCGAGTCGCCACTACGCCTGTTGCCAAGTGCTCGGAAGGAAGCCCTGCGCCGAGTAGGATACTCGCGAAAGAAGCGTGTGCCCCACCTTTCACTGCCGAGTCGCAAAGCCGCGCCGTTCAGGGTGCATTGAAGCCGAGTCGACTGACTACGCCTGATACACCTAGGCCTGCTGCGAAAAACGCCGCACCGGAGATTACTGAACTCCACTTGGTGAGTTTTTGTTGATTATCAGCATGCTGTTATTGAAAGCGCGTTTCTGATACTGTCGTTTTAAATAAGGCTACGAACTGAGTTCGGGCAGCAAGGACAGAAATGTAGTGGTGATACATGCGTGCGATCGTAAAATCCTTGACAGCATGCTGTTATTGAAAGCGCGTTTCTGATACTGTCGTTTTAAATAAGGCTACGAACTGAGTTCGGGCAGCAAGGACAGAAATGTAGTGGTGATACATGCGTGCGATCGTAAAATCCTTGAAAGCCTGCGCGCAAAACCTTGTCGTGCGTCACTACCACAATGTCGAAGCTAAAAGTAAAGCATGCAGCCTCAAGACATTGTCTTTAGTCGAACTAATTTGAGACAAGAGAATTAAACTTATTGGAGAGCTCTTCGCGGATGTTTTTTTTTTTTTTTTTCATGGCTTCACTGCAGTACGGCCCCGTGTTCAGGTGAAGGCAAGTTAGATCGCAGTTATCCTCGACCGTTTGTGGTTGTCGCTCTTTTTTTTTCGCCCCACTGTGTTATTATGTGAGCTAAAAATAATCTGCCACCCTTCTCTATGAAACTGTCGAGTGCACTCCATGCGGCTCTACTCTGCATGATGTCTCCTTTGAGAGGCTTCTTCAATAAAAGAATGTATTAGGGCAAAGCTTACTAAAATCACAGCTGCCAACGGTTGTAACCACTATACCCATGCAAAAATAAATATACAATACATGAGATAATAATTTATTAACATGAAAACTGTCCCATGAGAGAACACTGAAGGTATTCACAGGAGAATGGCACAACAAAGATAACACTTCATGCGTCAAGCATAGACATACGTGAATGTATACATTGGTGAGTTCATGTATGAACAGTCATGGTAATAACTTTGAAAAGCAAAATGAACTCTGCTTGCAGTGCAAGCTGAAGGGAAAATGAGAAGGGAGACAGGAAAGAGCGTACTCTTTCCTGTCCCCCTTCTCGTTTTTCCATCAGCTTGCACTGCAAGCAGAGTTTTCAAGTATGAAACCAACTAGTCTGCAAAGAAGTATTGATTCAAAAAGCACAAAGTCTTTGTTAGAATTTCAGTGGAAGCGGCATAGCAGGCACGTATATTAAATGGACACTATCGACACGATGCTGTCATGCCAATGTGTGTAAAGTACACAGATGAAGCATGGTGCATACACAGGCAATATCAATTTCACTTTCTGTTGACCAGAAAGCACTATACTGCACTTAGGCTCAGCCATCTTGAGACTAGAGTAGGGCTCTGTTGTTTTGAGCTAAAATTGAAAATGCAAGTGGCACATCGGTACTAAAAATGTGGGCTCGGTAGTTGGCCATCATATAATGATGCACTGGATGATGTGGTGTTCACAGAAGGGCATACTATTGCTGACAGCACAGGTAGTTTGCCGGGTTAACACATAAGTGTGCATTGCAGGGAACTTGGTGGTGACAAGCGGTGTTCTGGTACCGTTTTATACATTGAGTGATGTGGGCCGACAGCACTGAGGACCAACCCACCACATCTAGTGGTGACCTGCAGGTTACGGCATTGAAATCCCGGCCGCGGTGGCAGTCTCGATGCAGCACATTGGAATGAAAGAAAAAGGATGAGTGCACTATACAATGGGACGGCGTGTCATAACGCAAAATAGCTCAATTGGCCGCTATCAAGCAAGGTATCAAATAAGAATAAAAAGCAAACAACAAAATGGAGAAGAATAATTAAAAGAAACCATGCTAAGTTGTCAATACACTGTAATGTTGCTAATTAGACGAGTCGGAGCAAGAAAAATACGGTTAAAGTCTAGAAACGTGCGCGACTACACTTTCTGGAAGCTAATAGCAGTTTCTTGAGGTGCCTTCTGGGAGAACCTCATAGGGTACTTCAGTATTTCGCTGTAAAACCTTGTAAGGCCCGAAATAGAATCATAGCCCAAAAACCTTCTCCGAAAATATGTCTGTGCCCAACGGGTGTTTCATAAATGATATTGTTACTGGTAGATGACTTAAAACAGGTATATTTACAATATATACAGTCACAGTAATGCGGGTAAAAACAACTGCGATAGCGAGAGCAGGCACCACCTAGTCCTTCACTTTTTCGTCCTCTCTATGTGAGCGGCACATATTGTTACCCTCCGGCGGTGAAGGCACCGACTCGGTGCAGTCAGAGAAAGACGGTATAGAGGTGGTTATTATACATGTGCGTTGCGGCAGCCCGGTGTATGACATGACTTCAGACGTACAACGTAAACGATGTTGGTACGGGGTTGAGTCGACGAGGACAAAGACAATTCAATTTCTTAAGTCACGACGGTCACTTGGTGGTGCATAGGGTACGGTCCCAGGGTGTCTACCAACCTGGAAAACCTGGAAAACCTGGAAAAGTCAGGGAATTTGAACACGCCTGGAAAAGTCAGGGAAAAGTCAGGGAATTTCTGAAAAATCCGGCCAGGTCATGGAAACTGACTGTAGTCTTTCAGATCGTCACGAAAATATTCATTAGCATTAATCAAAGCTTTAAAAATCGCTCCTTAAACCACACAGAACAGCTAAGCAGAAGCATAGTTAAAAAAAAAGCAGTGCATAGCTGGCGCTTCTACTTTCCGAGTACAACGTTACTCACGCGAATAAAATTGTGCATGTTTGTCTTGGCCGCGATCTCGGCTCGGCTTGAGGGTTTTCTGGTTAGGCTGGAAGTGCCATCAGCAGAGGGCAAGGTGCACAGAATATGCGAGTCGTAATTATTTTTTTACTGAAATGTGTAGTTTACAGGTGCGTAAATTGGACTGGGATACAAAAACAGTAGTAGAGCAAATATGGTAATCCAGATCGGATCCAATCCAATCCAATCCACATATCAAGATGCCTGGGCTGCAGCCATATTGCCATTCTTCTTGTGATGCCATGAGCATGCAGTGAGTTGCTATGCCTCTTGCTACAGTTTACTAGAATAGAGGCAGTGTGCTCACAGGCGGCGGTGGGTGACCCACTTCGTGTCGACGCCGAGAGGCGGCGCGGTTCGCAGCGTCACCTGAAACTCCTTTGCGCTCCGAAGTAGAGAGCTACAGCGCAATTGTTGAAATGCCAGAAATTATGCAACGTTCGCGACATGCAATGCACGACACTTCTTTTGGGGCATCTTATCAGTGTGCAGGGCGTGAAGCAACTGATATTGTATTATTTTCCGGCCGTTTAAATGTTCAAAGTGGTTTCGCTAATGCAGCGGTCATGTCGACTGCGGTTCCGAGGTGCGAAAAACACTACGCACTTTTTTTTCGCAATGTCAGAATTAAAATTTTGGAGTTTAATGGGCCGAAGCCACACTTCCGCTATGAGGTGCGCCATAGCGGAGGGCTGCAGGTTAATTTAGATCCCTTTAGAATTTTTAACGTCAGCCGAAATGCCAACACACGGCTTGTTTCGCTTTTCTCCTCCGTCAGGAGAACAGCCACCGCGGCTAGGATCGAACACGCGTCCTTGGGTTCAACAGTACAACGCCTTAGACAGCCTCCACGCCGGGTTTTTCTTGATTACGTGCCTGCAGCAGGAATGCGCGCCCTAAACCCAAACTTTAACCACCATGACAACCACGCACGACGTTTAACATTCTAGCATCGCTGCTTCGAGAATTTAGGTGATGATTGGAGTGTGGCGTGATTCTTGCTGTAAACAAGACGTAGCATCATTATTATCAACAGCCTGTTAGGTCCTGCAGGACGGAGACCTCTTTCATTGATTTACACCCGCTCCTGTCCTTCACTGCCAGAGTCCATTCCATTCATTGCCTCTGAATTTTCATATTTCGTGTATCCATCAAGGTAATGACGTAGCAAATTAAAAAGAAATGATAAAAATCCATGTAAATTGATGAAATAATGTTTATTTACAAATAAGTGATGAAAGAATTTGCACAAGAAATATTAGGGTAAAAGAAAGGCTGAATAATGGCAAATCGAGACATTTACACATTTATATGCACCATTACTTGAAAGGAGTCTTTAAACAATAACAAAACGACAAGCAATGCTCGGGCTCCGCTGGAACGTCATCCTGTGTGAAGTCGCAGTCCTCCCCTGAATCACCAATAGCAGCCCGTGGAAATTCAGTACAGTCAGTCTCGAGAGCACTTCGGCTCTTTTTCTTTGCGGCTGCATGGTCATTTTCGAACATCTTCCTTTTAGCTCTCGGTTTTGGCATCTTCTTCGTGAGGTACTGCGGCAAATTTGGAAGAATCGTGGGGACAGAGTTTTCCGACAGCATCGGTTTATCACGAGGAATGCGTACCTCTTTGCCATCTATATGGTGCACGAACTCCTTGATAACGAACCTCGGTTAGAAATGCAGTTCGCAGACCACAGAAAACTCATCCAGTTTCTTATCTGTACGGTGGAGATTTCTTTCCCACTCCTTCCGCCGTTCTTCATCACGCGGGACGCTGAACAAAGACGCCTGTGGCGCATCCTGCACACGACTGTACCCGGTTCGACAACCGGGCGCAAAACAGTAATTTCGACGGCGGTTAGGCATCTTCACGAACACATACTACACAATGATCCAAGCATAAAGCACAGAACACGCACACGGGGTACCCACGTTCATCCAATCGAACCGATCGAACTGAACTGAGCGAACCAGCCCCATCCGCCAACACGGCCAACACGAACCAAGAGAAGTTTTTCAGGTGCGTCAAGCGTCAGCGACCCTGGTGGGCATCGTGAAAGTCGACACAGAGTGCGCTACGGCGGAGCGCCGCAAGGATAGGGCAGTGAGCACACTGCCTCTATTCTAGTACACTGTACCTCTTGCGAAGAAGTGTTCGTTTAACCCTGATTGGGTGAACGCGGAAATATCCGAGCACGCCTCATGGATTAGAGCAGTGCCGAACGATACAAGTAAGGCTCACTGTGCAGCATGCCAGAAGACTTTCTCGCTTAGCAATATGGGCATCGCTGCTGTCTCCAGTCACGCTGTGAGCAAGAAACACCTAACTGCTGTGAGCATTGTGCAAAGTGCTTCCCAGACAAAAATCCGCGCGTTTTTCGGTGCTGGACCCAACTTGCCGTGTTCCATGACTGCTACGTTTACGAGTGAATGTGTATCGACTGTGCCAAGCACGAGTGCTGAAAGCGTGCCTGCTAAACCGGTGGCCGTCGCGCCTGACGGGAAGGCATCCTTAAATGGGTTTCTGGTCAAAAAATGTGTCACGAAAGCAGAAGTTGTTTGGTGTCTGAACACTATAGCGACCCATGGATCGTTTCGTTCAGCAGCAGCGTCAGCGGCGCTTTTTCCCATCATGTTCCCCCCGTGCGACGTCGCGAAGAAGTTGCAACTTGGTAAGGACAAAGTTGGCTATACAATTTGTTACGGTATAGCCCCGTACTTCCGAAACAGGCTGCTATCAAAGCTGCATAGTGTCCCACACGTGGTCGTGGCTTTTGACGAGTCCCTGAACAAAATTGCTCAGAAAGAGCAAATGGACGTTTTGATCAGGTTTTGGGACCCAGCTGACGACGTTGTCAAAACCCGCTACCTGACGTCCTGTTTTTTAGGACACACTCGCGCAGAAGATTTAGCTGCCGCTTTCAAAAAGGCCACTGAGAACATTGAGCCGGCAAAAATACTTCAACTTTCGATGGATGGTCCAAACGTCAATTTGAAGTTGTTGAAGTCGTTAAAGCAAGAGCTTTCTGCGTCTGCTGGAAATCAGAATATTGTGGACATTGGAAGCTGCGGACTGCACGTTGTGAGTGGTGCATTTAAAACAGGCCACAATGTGACAAAGTGGAACACAGTAGTGTTTCTTAGAAGCTTGTACAATTTGTTCAAAAACGTCCCTGCACGCCGAGCCGACTATGTCAATTTCACAGGGAGCATACTGTTTCCGCTAAAGTTTTGCTCAGTGCGCTGGCTGGAAAATGGCAAGGCTCTTGCTAGGGCACTGCAAGTCCTCCCAAATGTGGTCAAATATGTTGAGCATGTCAAGAAAGAAAAGAAACTTCCAGCGTGTGGCAGCTATGCTCATGTCGAGACGGCTGTGAAAGACGAGATGCTGCCAGTAAAGCTGGCCTTTGTGCTTTCAGTTTCAGAAGAATTGGAGCCATTTTTGGCTGAGTTTCAGACAGAAAAGCCGATGCTACCTTTTCTTGCAACAGCACTGGACGGCCTGTTGCGGTCACTGCTGGGACGAATCTTGCTAAAGGAAAAGCTGGCTGCTGCAGGCACATTTTCAAAACTGATAAAAATTGATCTGGAGAACCCAAACAACATCATTGGTATAGCTGCCTTTGACATAGGCCTTGCCGCCAAAAGTGAGTTGCGAAAGATCACTAAACCATCTCACACTGCGGTGGTAAGTGTCAAAAAAGAATGCATCTTATTTATTAAGGCCTGTTCAGCAAAGATAATCGAAAGATCACCTCTGAAATACAAGCTGACAAGGGGGGCCAGTTGCTTAAACCCAGCAGTTTGTGCCGCTTCTGTGGAAGCTGGCCAGAAGCAGCTAAACATTGCACTTGAAGTACTTATAGAGCATGGGCGCCTTACAGGCCTACAAGGAGAGAGAGCAAGTAGATCATATGTACAAGTGTGCTCGAACAGCACTGCACAAGTGCGTTTGCGAAAATTTGATCGTGCAAGAGAGCGCTTGGAGAAGCTGTGGGTGGAACTCTGTGCAAGTACTCATGAGGAGCTACTGCTGTTTGTGAAGATTGTGTTGTGCCTTTCACATGGAAATTCTTCCGTGGAGCGGGGATTTTCAGTGAACAAGGAATGTCTTGTGGAAAATATGGAGGAGGAGTCACTTGTAGCACAAAGGTTAGTGTACGATGAGGTGTCTGCAGCAGGTGGTGTTGCAGAAGTTGACGTAACAGACAAGATGATAGACATGGTTCGAAGTTCCAACATCAAATGGAAGGAAGACCTGGAGAGGAAAAAGAAGGAACAGTTGGACGTATTGGATGCTGAAAGGAAAAAGAAGAGGACTGCGGCTCTTGTGAAAGAGCTTGAATCAAAGAAGCAAAAACTGATGGAAGACGCACAGCTTCAGGTCTCCATGCTGCAGCAAGAGATTGAATCCTTGAAACAGTGAAGGCATTGCCGATGCAAGTAAACAAGCTTTTCTGTTTGTCGAGGGACAATTATATTGTCTTTGAATATTTTATTTATTGTAAAAAATGCTTTCAGACAAGGGAATGCAATAAAGCAGCATGGTTTCCATTTTATATGAGCGCCTCATAATTTCTTTTTACCGCCCAGGAGTTTGTTTTCCAGTGCGCAGTTTCTTCCAAGCAGACGTACCGGTCATAGAATTTGCTTGAAATGGTCATGGAAAACCTGGAAAAGTCAGGGAATTTGGAAAAATGTAATTGGTAGACACCCTGGGTCCGGAGGGCGAGAACAGTAGCTTTGTAAAAAGCCCAATACAGCGTGCTGGAGACCACAGCACAGGAATCCTGGAGGAAAGTGAGTGTTTATATGACTGCTCTCGTAACGAAATCGTTGGCCCGCTTGCGAGTCGGTTAGCCGAATGCACACAAGTTGACGTGTATGGTCGGCATGGGCTATAGCTTATTGAGCGTACTCAGTGGGTGGACATGTTGAAGGAGGCATCATTGGTGTCCATAGGCAACATTGGATTTCAGTCAGATAAAATAAAGGCGAACAGCCAGCTGCCTCGTGTTACGACGTATATGTTGCACAAGACTAAGACATCTTGTATGTAAACCATGTGCAGCTCCTTTGAGGTTTGGGCACGGCACGAGAGTTCTTTATGTTGGCGTGCAATGGGCTTTCCAAAAAGGTGTTTCATGTTTTTTGTTTACATACGTCCTTTTTTTGTTACGTACGTTTAAATTCTCCTCGTGTGTCGAACCACACGCTGGCCCTACCCCTGAGGTAGTACCTGACGTTTGCAAGCATCAAAGTCGAATCCCAGCGATTGGTCTTGCTGCTGCACTCTTAGTTGGCCAGCCACTTCTCCACCTGACTGTTATCAGCAGTCCCGCAGAAGGGGCCTGGGCCTCGGAGGTGGGTCACGACAATGTGACTGGGTGCATTCGGCATAGCGGGGGCTGAATCAGCAGAATTGTCTGCCGGCATGATGGACTGTCCAAGAATACGCCCGCTGCGAAGTTCTGTTGTGTGCTCCTGATGTGCCCAGCACCTCCACTAAAGATATTACGGAGAGATGACAGAAAACGAGTGTATTTACAATATTCATAGTAACAATACTGCGGTTAAAAACAACCATGATGGCCAGGACAGGCACCACCTAGTCTTCTAACTTCTTCGGTTTCTAGGTAAGCGGCACATAACAATACTGTCAGTGGCGTGGTTTTGGGACATTAACCCCCCCCCGCCACTCAAAAAACGCAATTGAAGAGCTCGTTACTCCTGACGGTAAGGCGAAACAAAAGTCGCTCATGGTGGAATGGCACAATGTTACTGCACAACATTGATGAGTATCTGATTGTGACTTGTGAGGGCCACACCTGGTGGATCCAAGAGACTAGTGGGATTAGTGGGCACCATTCTTTAACATTAGCTTTGACAAGGCTGTATGCATGATGCTGAGATAGTAGTGCAGAGCCAAATGCTTCTGCCTGTGGCTAAGGTGACTAATTGTAAGGTTATGATATTACAGCTAGTGCGAGGAGTCGTTCTCGCTTTGGTTCAATCAAAGATGAAGCATCAAGTGCAGCGGTGGCGATGAGCTGCTCCTTCGCGTAGATTTAGGTTCACTTTAAAGAATCCCACATGGCCTAATTTGATCCGAAGTCACCCACTGTGGGCCCCGTCGCGGTGGTCTACTGGCTAAAATACTTGGCTGCTAACCCGCAGGCCGTGACATTGAATCCCGGCTGTGGTGTCTACATTTCCGATGGAGGTGGAAATGGTGTAGGCCAGTGTGCCCAGATTTGGGAGCCCGTTAAAGAACCCCAGGTGGTCGAAATTTCCGGAGCCCTCCACTACGGCGTCTCTCATAATCATATGGTGGTTTTGGGACGTTAAACCCCACATATCATCAGTCACCCACTGCGGTGTGCTTCACAATCATATCATCGTTTCGCCACATAAAACCCTAGAAATGATGTTTGAAACAAAGTTGGCTGTGTGCCTAGAACTGTCGTGAGCCCAGTTGGTGGGAGGCAGCTGCCATTCAGTGCAGCGTTGCACCAGGCACATTTTTCTCTATTCTGTGGCTCAAAGAATGGGGCCTCTTCTTTGCTCTCTTGGCAGCTGGCTCAACTGCTGGGAGCCCTGTAGGGACCCTCTTGGACCCCCTTGTAAGCCCTGGCCTACGCCTAGCAGTGCTGGTCGGTTGCACCCTTATGTGACGGGCCCGGCGACGTCTTGCTGCAGCGGTAGCCTTGAATGCCAGCATCAGTCCTGTCCCATCGCTGCTGTTCTGAACACGAGCAAGCTCCTCTGCAAGGCCCTTCACGTTATCAAGGTAAGCTGGATTGTGTGCATTCATAGAATGCACACGCTGCAACTGGACCTCCAGGAACTCATATGCATGTTCTTGGGCCTGCACAAAAAGTGATGAAAGAAATATACTTCAAGTGTACAGCACACCAACAAGAACTGCACATTTATTTTGCTCCTCTCTAACTGCAGACAACTGCTCGAGAATAAAGTTCAAGCTGAGGAGTCAGTTTAAGTTAAGGTTTTCCTGTCACCTGTTTTGACTATTCTGTTAGTGGAAGTGCTGCTAATACCAACAATTGGTGACCTGTAGTCCCAAACATGGAACAATACGACACTAATAGTGTTGAAATCTTGAAATCGCCCTCAGAATGATGACATCCACCAATATAAAATTGTAAATTCGTGAGTGCGGTGGAGCACAATAATATGCTTACAGGAATAAAAGAAGCCTTGACTACTGTTCAGTAGCATTCTCTATGTTTCATTGAAAAGTACTTCAGGGCCCTTTCAAGGGGCTTGTCCTACCTGGGCAAGTTAAGCTGCATCAGGCACCGACGGTACAGGTGCGAGGTGTGTGGCCTCTTGCGTGCTGGTGCCTTGCGTTGTTTGGAGTTCGTCTGGCTCCTCCTGCTGGGCACTGGTACCTGCCGTGGTTCTGGAACTACTGCTGGGCTCCTCCTCTTGGAAGGGTTCGAAAAATATCCTGGGGGGACACTTCTCGCCCAGGGCCAGCTGTCCCAGTTAGTACCGGTCGTCAGTACTCAGTGCCGGAGCATTCGGAAACAGTCCTCCGTACTTTTTCTGCACCAAAGCCTGGTGCTTACAAAATGCACCTTGTTTACCAAAAAGACACGTACATAGTCCTATGTCAGCATAAACCTCATAACTGGAGCTGGGGTGGGTCGCACTAGGCACAATGTACTGTCCCTGGCCTACGACTTGGATGGCCTCGGCTGCGTCTTTCGGCATTCTCGACAGCAGCCGCTTGTACAATAGTTGATGGGCTGCAACACGGCTGTAGGGGTGGCGGAGGATACGGCTTTCAAAGTATTTCTCCCACACCAGAGCCACCGAGTCTACGAGTGCGACTGCATTAAATGCTTCGACTCTGTTCAGGATAATGTCTTTGAGCACGCGTATGGCTGCCTCCGCAAAATTGTTGGTGTTGTGGCCCCTTGTCAACACGTCCAAACGGTAGAGCTGCACCCACTCTTCTTGTCGGCGCAAGAATGTCAGAACTCTAGACACGAAGGCATCGTGTTGTAGGGCCTTCACTTCGGCAGTGGCAGCTTCAAGTTTTTCTGCTGTGTCTGCATACATGACCTGCAGATAGCAGGAAATTTTTCAATGAGGTGCTCGTATTTGGATATTTTCGCTTTTTTTAAACTACACCATAAAACAGATTCATGCTTCACTGTCTGCATTGAAGTCACTTTGTGATCTGCACATGCTTGCCCCAGTTCAAAGGGCCAGTAAACAACCCCCAAGGACCAAAAATCAAAAATATGTGCACCTTTGCTCCGTGAACATGCTGCCTCCTCAAGGATTTTGCAAATACTTTATTAAGGAATTCGCAGGGGTTAGAACATTGGTTTCAGCTAGTTTCAAATTTTCGTGCGGTCTCGCCACCCTTCTCTTTCAAAGGGAGGAAAAGGCGTAGCCTGCCGTCGTGACTGGTTTAACCCGATCGATGAGCTGCGTGCTTCGTCAAGTCGCCGATCGACGAATTTGTGTCACTGCTCATGAAAGGAGGATTGGTCAGGTGTAGGAAAGGAGCGCAGGAATTGTTTTTCGAAATGGAGGCTGTGCACGGTGCGCAGCGCTGTAATCTGGAAATTGATTGCCGCGGTCTGCTCTACGAATTGCCAAGCGGTGGTCCATAAAAGTTGATGCTGCTGACATTTTCTGTACGCTTGTGCAAATAGGGAATTTTAGGTTCGAAGTGAATTCGAAGCGAATAGTGATTTTGGTCGAATAATATCTAATTGAATTGTAATAGTGTATATATTGCATATTATAAACAAAAAGGGGCATATTTGTCATGGCCAAACAAACTTGCACAGATCTTTAAAAATTGAAGCAGGGCCTATGCAAAGGCCATTTTTTTTTCATCAAAGGAAGTGGCAACAACTTCGAATTGTAGCAGCATTCGACTTTTGGTGCAGTCCAAGTAATAGCCAGTAAAATATGCTGCGTTTCAATTTTTTTACTTAGAGCATATAAATCTGTGTAACGAGCTTTTAAACTGAAAACAAAAAAAAGCAGAATCGATGTCATTGTAATTCTTTATTAAAACCTTGAAGTAGGGCTTTGCTGCAGTGCGAATTTCTCTTGATTACGTGTTTTCACGGCTTAGCACCAATTCACTGCTGTGAAACCACTTTTACATGTGGTCTAATATGCTTGGGTAAAAGCTTTCATGGTTTAGCATCCCTCCACTGCCGTGAAACCACCTTTACAGAGTGTTACATGTGGACTAATATACACCTATTTTGTTCGGTTTCAATAATTCAAAATTTTCAGCAATTTAACTTCGATTCAAATCAAATTTGATTACTGCATTATTCATTTGAATATTCAAAGCATTTGAATATTTGTACAAGCCTCATTTTATGGCATTTGAAATCATTTGAACCCACCAGACGTTTACTGGTGTACTTCTTAAATGTGATTAAAATGGACACAAATACTGTCTGCGTTGTCATCTGCAGATTAGGGCATCTTGTGCGGCATACACTCCAAATTATATCACGAGGAAGTGAAGGTAATTCATGCACTAGCCTTGCAGGACAGCTGTGCTTTTTATACACCTATGCTGCTATGCCAGCGCCATCATCTTGGAAACATGAAACGAATGCTAAAATAGCAGACCATTGTGAATTTGTTCACTAAGTGCAGATGCAACGAATGCACCTCGTATCTTAGAGCTAGAGTTACAACTAGATTGCAAAAAAACTTGCCAGTTCAAGGCAGACATGAATCGTCTCCTCTGGTCTTTGTCGACAGAGTTGTGAGATGTCGTCAGCCAGCGCCACTCCGCTTGTGCCACATGAAAATGGCACAAAAGCTGCCTTGCTGACGGCCATGTCTGCTGCAGGGCGGCCTTCTCAGCACTCGAATTGTCACTCATGAGTACCTGTGGGGCCTGGCAGACAATGCAATAAAGTTGAAAGCTGTCCATATAGAAAAGTCGTGGATGTTGTGAGAACAATTTTCGTGGGTGAATCTAAAAATATAAATAGCCTTGGCTAATAATTTTCTATTGAATTTGAGTTCGCTATTTGCTTTTTAATAAACTATAGAGAGCAGTAACATTTATGATAAGTTTCAAGGTTAAAGACAAGTGTAAGTTTGCATCTGTTACCGGTATTTTAAAAAGAGGAGAGAGTTCGGGCAATAGGTCCACGAACTCACTCATTGGCCAACTCACACGAACTCGCTCAGACTCACATTATGAGTCTGAGTCTGGATAAGCACTATTTTTGTGAGTCGAAGTTCGAGAGAGTTTGTTTGAAGAAAATTTTAGTGAGTGTGAGTCCGAGCGGGTTCGGCTAAGCAAAATTTTGGAGAGTCTGAGTCCGAGTGTGTCTAAAGCGCAAAATATATTTCTTGAGTGAGTTCCACTTTCTTTTGCCGACTTGAGGTTCCACCTAGACATTTTCAGCATTACTCAGCCTTACCTAGATTCACATTTATACTCACATCTATTCATTATTCTAAAGCAGTGTTTTTCATACACCGTTTGAATATTTATTAATTAGACGTTTTAATTATACAAGGGGGCACCTTGGCAGTCCCAAACTAAGTCTTCCAGGGAATTTCTCGACTATTATATTTTAACATCTCCTCCAAGAAAAATGACTTTACTGTTTGGAAGCACTCGGAACTCGTTTTCGAAGATGCTGTGTGAAGCGGCACCAAGAAGAGCGATTACATCAGATATTGGTGTTAAAGAGCATTGACACCACAATCAAAGAAGCTAATTCCATTCTGATGAACTCATGAGTGGACTCAGTAGTACTCACTCACACTCAGGTCCAGCCGTGAGTCTGAGGCTGAGTGTGTGCGGTTAGTAATGTTTTGGTGCGGTTGAGTCTGAGTGAGTCCGGCTTAAGAACCTGTATGGGCCTGTACAAAGGCTTACAGTATTGTTAAATAAATAAATATGTGTGAACGAGAGTTTGGGTGAGTTCAGCTCAGAAAAAATTTTGTGAGTCTGAGTACAATGAGTGGAAAGTTCAATATACAAGGTGCATTTGATTTACCTGCACCAACTGAAACCGGTTCACGGCTGTGCATGCAAAGTTCAGAAATTGTGAAGCGCAAGTTCAGTGGTGCAGGCACAGTGCAACACCCAAAACGAATGACGATGTGCTGATGCAGGCCTTATTTCTGTTCACTTAGTTAACACCGTTAAGGTAACACTGACTGATGGCCAAATGATTATGCATACAGTTTATGAGGCACAAACTTCTTAGCAAAAAACACATCGTGTTAGTGGAGGCAGGTACGGTTCCTACACCAAAGTATAGCGTCGTCTGCTCAGCTGCACGCGCGGCTGCACCAAGCCGGCACTGTCAGTGTGGGAGGGGCGGGAAAATCGTGAACCAGTGCTGTACCTCTTCTGCACCTTTAGAAATGAATGGCAGGGTTCAGAGGTTGTTAATGCTGCACCGCTGAAACGAATGGCGAAACGCAAAACATCTAGAACTGGTTCACGTGGTGCAGGCAAATTGAACAGACTGATATATTTCATGAATAAGCCTGAGAGAGTTCCACAAGCTATGCCGACCTATGATGCGGGCACATGTTTTAGCTTGAGAAACACTTATCTAGCCTCAGTGAAATGCACAGAACAGGCACACTTCACCCACAATGATGGTGTCACATGGGAGATTAGAATTCATAGCCAGATGTGTGATGATGATGATGAGAGCATGTAGGTGATTTCTATAAATGCCCACAAGAACCACAAAGGCCCTCTCCTGTGGCTTAGTCTGTGCAGTATTGTTTACTTTTGTTTTTGTCACAAATAATTTCTGTCCTGGTACAACTTTTTTTTTTGGTCCAGCTTAATGGAGCTATTTGCTATTGTGTCATTACTTACACTAAGCAAATTCAGAAATGTCTTCAAAAGTAGTTACATAAGTTCCATAGGAAACTACAGGTTTTCCCGCTCACTTTGATCCAAGTGGCAGCTTAGATAATCTGCACGCCATTGAAATAATCTGAGCACCAACCTCTTTAATCCATGTGCCAAACATTTAATCCAAGCCCCAACATATTTAATCCAAGTGTCAACTCAATCAGGCCACGTGCCAGTGATTTTAATCCAAGTGCCACCATGTTTAACCCAATCGCCAATGGCTTGAATTCAGGTGCCAGTCAGTTCAATCCATGCACAAAAAGCACAATACGGGGCGTAAAAATGGCAATGCATTTGAAATGCAGTTTCTACAATATAAAATACTATAGTCGGAAAGTAGAAGAAATCATTATTATTAGTATTCGCCGCTAGTATTCAAGGAAACAAAAATTCCGTGGTTCTCTTGAGCCATGTTTGCAGTGCTTATACTGTGCTATGTACAAGTTTGTAGATTAGTGCTTGGCCCGGGTGGAGTCATTTTAATAGCAATGAAAGAAAAAAGCAAGGATATTTTGTGTTCGTCAACAAAGCTCATAATTAGATTTGTATAGCATTACATGTCTGGGCCAGGTCATGTAATGCGGCAGACATAATATTGTTATTGGAGTGCCGGGATGCATAACAAGATATGAAGAACTTGACTGTGGGCAGTGATGAGTCAGAAACAGGTACATGCTCAATAAATTAGGGCAGAGCAAATTAGAAATCATTTAAGAGGCTTTCGTCCTGCAGGGCACATAAGACGCAAACTCGTGACCCTGATGTGGAAAACAGAAGTCATATTTTATATTCATATTAGTTATCTTTTATTCAAACAAAATTATGTGTATTCGATGAACGCGTGTTTCAAGCAAACACGCTTCAGGAATACTAGCGTTGTCTTTTTATATGAAAACAGGAGTTTCTCTTTTGATGCTTTTATAAAAAAACTTAATTCCAAATGAACCGAAACAAATGCAACTTGAGTTTTGAATGGTTGTTTCTGATTTCAAGAATGAATGAATATCAAATCAAATCAAATCAAACTTTATTTATTTACTAGACAAAAACTGGAGGGTCGCCAAGGCTAAAAGCCGCGAGAAGGGCTTGACAAAGGCCCTGGTGACCATCTGTCTATCACCGTTATCACCGGGCTGAGCAGACAACTGCGAATGCATCAGCAAATAAGTAGCCGAAAGCCGTCTGCTTAGCAGACGACACGAATCTATGCATATGGGATGGTGTACATGGTTAGCCAGAATTATGCAGTAGCGACGAACCATACACTGACTCTATGAGCAAATACTCTTAGTACCCATAAATGTAATTAACACACACTGTTCTTTTTTTATTTTGAAGCTATGATACCAAAATGTTAGGAGGAAATAGCAATGCGCACTTCATTTCATAAGCGCAAGCATGTATAGGTGAAAGAAAAGTTCTTCCTGTGACTTCATGTTTACGTTATTTTCACATTTATACTGTCTAAAGCGGCAAACTTGTGTTTATAGTGCGTGGATTAAAATGACTGGCACTTTAATTAGTCATTGGTAATTGGATTAAACTCACTGACATGCGGCCTCATTGAGTCGGCGCTTGGATTAAATAGCTCGGCGCTCAGATTATTTCAATGGCAAGCAGATTATTTAAGCTGGCACTTGGATTAAAGTGGGCGGGAAAACCTGTAGTTCAGATACTGAATTATAGTCAAGCCACGCATTGAGCACTGGCCTCTACAATTTCTTCACTAGTTGCTCTTGTAAGTTTGTGTTAACAATGCTATTGTAGAGAATTGGGATGGCATTAATATATAGCAATTCACTGTGCACAAAATTTACAATTTTGTGCCTACTTCCTTACTTACTGGTTGGCCTCCAAAGCAGAGAGGATGAGCTTCCTTGAGGAGCTTGAAAGCAGCCAGGTAGCCATCGGTGCTCTGCTCCTTGTGAATTGGTACTGCGAGTGGGACAGCACCAGCCTTGGTCGCAGTCAGCACCACTGTTACTGTGGATTTGGTGGTGCCGCATGAGGCAGTCGAATCAACAAAGACGATATCCCTTGCCAGCTCGAGGTTATGAGCTCGTCGCATGATGGGGGTAACCACGACCACTGCCCAGCAGGCACTGCTGCCACCACGAGTCACACTTATGTGAGTGCCTGGAAAGTTATGTGGAATGGCAGGTGGTCTTTTAAGAACAATCTTCAGGCGCATGACTTTTAATGGCCATTTTGCTCTCTGTACAGTGCAAAGTGCTCCTGCAAAGTAAGTTTTAGTTCTAGCTTCACCTTGTCTTTTAAAAACGTCCTGCAGGCTTTTTTCAAGCGATCATAACATTACCTCAATGTTGGAGTTTGTTGCCTCACAAATCAATTGCAGCAAAAATATTTTGACTCCTTGAAGTACGAGTGGAGTTCAGGTTTACTGCAATCTTTTTGTACTTCATTTATTGATTCTCCACGAGCACACTGTCAGCTACATAGCGATTAATGACAAAGGGAAAAAGGCTACATCAGCGAGCATTGTTACATATTAGAATCAGATAGAGCAGGGAAGATGAGCAAAATCAAGAGAGCATGGACCCGTGCAGGTGCCCGCATTCCCTTATGAATGCGGAGCATTTCTTTGCGTATATATATATATATATATATATATATATATATATATATATATATATATATATATATATATATATATATATATATATATATATATATATATCTGTATATCTACCTGTACATCCATCCATCCACCCATCCATCCATCCATCCATCCATCCATCCACCCATCCATCCAAAGCCCTGCCGCGGTGGTCTAGTGGCTAAGGTACTCGTCTGCTGTCCTACAGGGGGCGGGATCGAATCCTTGTTGCTGTGGTGGCATCTATCTATCTGTCTGTCTATCTCTATTTATCTATCTAGCCGCTTACGTCTGGGTGCTCTCGTGATAATCTCCTTAACTTGGTGGGAACCTAAATTAATATGAGAGGGTTTGATGATTATCACACGCTGGTCAAAACACAAATAACATTATATGCATTGTTAAACACTTCTTGTTAAACAGTTAAACAGTGGCACATACCTTGCCACAGCTGTTTGACACTTGGTATCTACCCAAAAACGACAAGAACACACATGGGCCATTGTAACGCATGAACGTTAAAGGGACTCTGAAACACCTTTTTAAGTAACCATGGAATGGATTCACTAAAAGAGCTTATTGCCTCACGAATTCAACGCTGCAAAAATTTTAAGAATACGTCCAGTATGAGCGGACTCGCAAAAATTTGTCATTCTGCAATCGCATTCGCTCTGCTCTCATCCCGGCGAAAGCTCTGGGAGCTAAGCCGATGGGGGTATGGCATGGGCAAAAAAAAAATATATATATATGTCACATGTGCCTTTTGTCATTGAAAACTTTCTTTTTGTTTTTTTTTTCGCTTTGAATACATGGTCTTTTCTGTGTGATCGCGAGCGCGCGTGGGGACAAGTTGCGGCCTCTCGCGGCGATCCCTGTAAGGACCGAACGCGCCATGTTAAAATCAGCGAATGGCTCATAGATGGCCTTTGAATGATTTTTCAGCTTCCTCCGTCATTTGTTGAAACGAGAGAAAGCAATTTTTAGCTGACTTTGGTCATTTATTTATTGCAAATTCCAAGCCGCGTGCTGCACTATAATATTTGGCCCGTGTGTTCTCGGGAGCCTCTTCTACCTAATGGCAACATTTTCTGGCCATGCTCAAAAAGTGTTGCAGGGCCTCTTTAAGACAAAACTGACAGCGGCAGCGTTTACTCGACAAACACAAAGAAAAATGTCAGGGTGCGAGCAGGGCCCCGCCGCGGTGGTCTAGTGGCTAAGGTACTCGGCTGCTGACTTGCACGTCGCGAAATCGAATTCTGGCAGCGGCGGCTGCATTTTCGATGCAGGCAAAAATGTTATAGGCTAGTGTGCTCAGATTAGGGTGCACGTTTAAGAACACCAGGTGGTTGGAATTTGCGAAGCCCTCCACTACAGCGTCTCTCATAATCATATGGTGGTTTTGGGACGTCAAACTCCACATATTAATCTATCAGGGTGCCAGCAGGAGTCGAACCCAAGCATAATGCGAGGCAATCAAGAACTCTACCACATAGCCATGCTAGATCTCGGAACTATTTTTCAAATAGACCGTAATGTTCGTAAAACGTCAAATTTGGTTGCAGTGCTGGCTATGCAATCTCATAAAGATTACATATTTACTCCAATGCTACAACCTTTATGTTGTGTAAACGTGCATTGTAGTTAGGTGCCATGCGCAGAAGTGGATTTATGTACCAGTGTCCAGGGCTACCATCCTTGCAAGCACAAACCCTTCATATCAGCTTATCACTTCTGGTGTTGCTAATACTCATGTTACTGATGGCACCATTGTGCAAGTGCAAACAACTGGTTATAGAAACATCTGCAACTGTTCAATATGCATCTGTTCCTGCAACATTTGTACATATATTTAGCATCATTTCATAACATGTCGCTGAATAAAAAAAATACAACACGGCCACCTTCCCTCCGCATGCTTCACATAATGTGAAGTCCCAAAGTATATGGGATCTGCTGAATTTTTTTTTTTTGTTAGTTTCGCATCTGTCAAATAAGGTGTTCTCTGTTTCGGCTCTACTTCTCAGTCTTCAATGGTATGGCGCCAGGACCAGGATAAGATAGGTTTAAGATACCTGACCATCTTTCTGAACAGTGAGAGCAATCGGTGCCACCAAGCTAGGCGGAATGTGCCGCCATGCGAACGAACGGGAAGGAAGCAGAGCAAGCTGTTCAAAGAAACATATCAAGCCGTTCATCCAGTGATCAATATATGTCATAATTCAGTGTTCGTGCGGCTGTGTGTCTGTGGTACAGACTGGGCGGTGCATCAGTTATAGGCCTCGCAAACGTGTCAATTCATGTAAAGATTGGTGTTTGTAGTAATTTAGCCACACATTGTGCTAGGCATGGCTGCAGCATGCCTTCGTCTGTCGGATGTTACAGTCCTAAAATGCTGTTGTCAAAGGATCGCACGGGAGATATTTGAGGCTTTTGCCATCCACCAAAGGGGCCATAGATGTGTGAGCACTCCGCTACTTAATCTGTTTAAAAAAAATCAATTTGATGTGATGCACATGACTGAAGATTTGTAATCTAACCATTTTTTTTTGTATCCATGTATCCTTGATTTTGTTGATTAAAATTTCAGTTGGCAGTCAGCGCCCATTTTTGTATCGCCTTCCTTTGTCCCGTTCTTGCGCTTTACGCTTCTTTTCTTTTTTTTGTTTTCTCCCAAGTTTAAATGGCCTCTCTAGATTGACCTGTGTGGCTGACACTCTGTACAGCTCTGGTTGCTGCTGCTGTCATGCTTTCCAAAACTTCAACACTTCCTTTAATGACATTTACAACTAATCCTTTCAAGTAACAGCCAAGAAGGACAAAATGCCTTTGACGAAGATAAATACTTGCATTGAAACATAGGCCGGCCAGTATGAGGCATCTCATCTCTTTTTTTCATGTTTTATATTTCACAATTTGTTTCCATGGGCTGACTCGCGAGCTTCATTAATGCTGGTTCCCTGTGAATTGATGCTGATGCGACGTGTCAGTTGGTCTAGATTTCCAACTTATGCCTTGAACCAAAAACCTTTTAAAAATAAGTCAGTGTCACTTTCAAAGAAAATAAATAACGTTTTCGTTATTTCTTATATCTGGTCATGTATATGTTCTTCTTCCCCCCTTTCTTTTTCATCATTTTGGTTTTCCTATCAATCTGATCTGGTTTTCTGGTTTCGCCACTTGAAACTCAGACTACCTGTGCACCTCTTGGGCTTTAAGTTTGCCATACTCAAGGTTACTCCAAGTATTTGATGTTTCTGATTTCACAGGGACATAAATTCATCAAAAAGTTGTGGATTTCAAAGTAAATACATCATTTCTTACTTCCCAAGAAAATAATGGTAAATGTATGCTCTGACTGGCAGGTGCAGTGTACAACCAAGCCACTGGCATGAATCACAAGTAGATGAGGCTTTGTGCTGAATGTGTCTGTAATTTGTCATAGCTACAACTTCACCATTCACACATTGAAAATGAGTGCTTATGAATACTGTTTTACGTAGAGGACAGATTCTCCCACAAGTTTAGACATACCTTGGGCTGCATACAAAGAAGCCTTTTCCTCCAGTTTCAGCACTGGGTCGATGTAAGTACCACCAAAACAGGCCTCCCTCCAAACGCTGTGCCAGTGGTAGACCGTTCTTTGAGGCGGATTTAAAGCCGCATTGGCCAGCTTTGCAGGGCCATCATCTTCCATAGAGAGCTTGCTCTCATGCAGTCTCCTTGCTTCACTAGGGGTCATGCCTTCGCTGAAGTAACGGAGGAATGTTTGCCTTGTTGACCTGGTGCCGCGAAGTAGCCGCAGAGCATCCGCTGAGTCGGTGCTGTGGCTGTGCCTGTCGTCGATTCGTATCACTGCAGAAAGAGGCACCTCTTTCTGCAGATACTTGTCCCTGCGTTTGGTGTCAAACGTGGCCAGCTTTATTTTTACATCAACTTTGGCCATGCACTTGGCATTGCGTGGGCCACTCTTGTTCTTTGTGTGATGCTGGCAGCGCCAAATTTTATGAAAAGCCATCCTGCATGACACACATGGGTGCAAATGGGGATAAGCTCTTTCATAATGCACTGCTTTGTAAAATATAATTATCTAAGTAAGAATAACTAGAAGTACAAAACTCTTTTCACAGTTGCACTGCTGTAATAGCTATGCTTTTATCACATTTGCAGCTGGCTGCTCGTATGTTGTATTCTGTGCAATGACATGGCACCGTACGATTGTATGAGCCCCATATGAGTGGTTGTCACACATTTGACTGGGGTACCCCAGAGGTGCTTCAGCCACCATGCCATCATGAAGATGATGGTAGTGTTGAACAATCGTTTGGCTCGGTGCACGTTAGGAAAGGACTCTGTCTATACAGACTGTTGACTGAAAGCAACAAAGAATTATTCAATACTCACAATAACCTTTAACTTCACCAATTATGACATATTTTGGACTCCACAACTTAGTGAATATTTTTTTGCCAGACCTGACAATGTCTTAAATAAGTTGTAGTTGGTATTGTTTGCGACGGTCCCCTCTTCCCCTCCCGAGCCAGAAAAAAAAAGAGGCATCTAGAATTTGTGGCAGAATCGCATAGAGACGGGCACTATATGAACGTGACATTAACATCAAGTTGGGTATTTATACCAAGAGCCTGCTACAACACATGGCAATTTCAGCTATTACCCTTTTCAGCATCGCTGGTTAGGCCAATACTTGTAGCTTTTGCAGAGCCTGCTAGGTGAAATGACACATCATGTTGCAATCTATATGCACCAAGCAAAGTTTTATGGTAGGGCACATGCTTCGGTGCTGAAGTTGCCACATTCAAGATACTGCAGTGTGCGCATGTCATTGCAGTAGTGCAAGACCTGTTGCAGCAGGCAAAGTTTCCGAACAGATGGTGGTTATACATGAATATTGTGAGCTCAACCAAGAGCTAGGTGGCTTTTGTCAACTGCCTCTTCATTATCATTAGCTCAAGCAAATAATCTCTGTTGAGTATTCAGTTATTGAGTTAAGATGGCTTGTTGGGCAAGTTGCTATATAGTCTTGGTGGGAACCCCAGCAGCATGAACAGAATGCAGAAGCAACCAAGGCAAAAAAAGACAGGGACAGGAAGGACGCTAGGCTGCCAAGTGGCGTGTCTACTACACTGTTGGTATTCCAACCTAGATGTTATTGGCCTGGAGAGATTTTAGGACTATGCAGCTCTTATCTGTGTTGTTCAATGAGCACTAAAATTTACAGCAGTAACTTAGAGACCCTGCTACATTTTTCAAGTAGTCATCTAATGGCTATTTAAAGGAGTTCATTGTCGTACGAATCGACTGCCGCAACAATTTTCAGTGTCAAGTATGGCCAGAGTTAATGGGGTTGATCGCGTTTTTAAGTGCTTTCTGTACTAGCGAGCGGGCTGAAAGCTACACAAGCATGTGTAAAAAAAGGCAAGATTAGGCACACCTGTGCGCCAGCGCGCGTCGTCTTTTTTTTTTTCTGGGAATGCTAAGCTACTTGCAGCGCGAGCGAGCGAACATCGCCGCATTTTGTGACGGCCGCGGCCCATCACGGGGTGTCAAATCAGCCAGTGACCGTCCACTTTGAGTTTATGGCGCGGTTAGGTTGACGGCATCATTGGGGGGAGAGAAGAGCGAACGATTTAAAGGTGTTAAGGAATTGTAAATTCTGTTTCACGTGCTGCGCTATGTTTGGCTCACATGCCCTGAGGAGCCTAGACTACCGATTGGCAGCACAATTGAATATGATGCGCAAGTAGGCACGTAGAGGACACGGGACAGAGCGCGTTTTTTCGCCATGGTGAAAAATGGTCGAGCACTCGTGTTTCGATCGCCTACCACTTTTTTTTTTCGGCGAAAGACCGTGAAAACGTCTTGGCGCACGCTCAGCGTCAATTGTGCCTCTTCTGTCAAAATGTTTCAGTGTGTAGCAGTTTTCACATCTCGGCGCAATTGCCGCAGCAACCTCATCACCGCAAATGGAGCTGCCGCCATGACATCAATAAAATCGCCTTGTAGCGCGGCGCGGAATTCCGAAACTATGATTTCAGCTGTAAGCCCTGTGTAAATGATCGCTCAAATGGCTGTAGTGCAGTAAATGGCATCAACAAGGCAAACCCACCTTTCCCCAGCACTCTGGACGCGCCAGATGATCCAAGAAGTGTTGGTCCGTACGCTGCACGCTTCCATCCATTCATTGACGGCGTCTTCGTCGGCCAAGTTCGCTCGGAACACGGACTCGTGTTCAGTAGACTGCTGGTCATCTCTTACGACCTCAAGTGGCTGACGCATCTCCTCCATTGTGCCTCGATATTGTGCAACAACACGATCGGCACTCGTACAAACTTGACGGTCACAACCACAGTGGTAGGACGAACTTCGTGGAGCGATCGCCTTCCTGGACACCACGTGGACACGACCCAGTGGTCTGACGTCACCGCCGATTCAGCATGTACACTGTGGCCAGTGATGTTTCGTTCTACGCTGAAGAATTCGCGGTCATAGACATGAAAATTCACTATTTCGGGAATTTTTCCCTGTTAACGTTGACGAAAGTTCCAGCATATTTCCCTGCATAACAGTACTCATTTCCGTCCTCATCTACGCAAACACTATAATTATATGTGTATGACGTACTGGCCACTTTTGAAATCATGACTAGCCCATCCGCTGCCGCACAACAAAGCCATGGCATATTCATTCATATAGTGAGAGTACACTGCACATTGCGGGCTTCAAGTCTAACACCAATAATGAACCAGAAATCGCTTTGCGTATATCAAATCTCAAGGGTTCTGCTAGCGTGGTGCATGCACCAGAACCGATAACAGCAGATGAAGGCGCACTGTGACCGCTAATTATCGGTCGTCTTACGAGAATTTAACCATTCCTGAAATACCCTGCAATATTGCGAAGATTTCTTTTGTCTCAAAATGACAGGCGAATATTCCCCGATAAAACAAAAATTTCTTGCACGGAACATCACTGAGTGGCTGCGCCTGTGAGACATACTTCACCGTGTGTAACTGCTTTGAAAGGCGGTTTCACTGCCGCATAGGTTCTCTGTGCGGTGAAACCAACCACTTTGGGGATATTCGCAATGCCGTGAAGCGACCTTTCAAGACTGAGTTAGGTTATAGTGCCTGCAACCCTGTTAATTTTAAACAGCGAAGTTCATTGGACATTTGTATTTATAGTGGGATCATATCATAACATCCATCTATATTAAAACACTTGTGGGCTCTTATCACAATAAGAACAAACATTTATTGAGAAAACTGAGTTCATGTGTGCTACAAAAAAAAATCAAGCAGTGCTTTATACCGCACGGCACTAGCAATGAGGTGGCACCTCGCTTCCAATTTTCTTTGTCTATTTGAATAGAACCATCATATGCATCATTTATAAATTTGTTGTACTGTTCTTGGGTCATTTATTCTCAAATTGTATATTCTGAATTTTCTTTGTTTTGGAAATTTTGGGTATACAGTGTTTTTATTTCATAACTTGATAAGACAGATGCTTGGGCTAGTTGGTGATAGGGGTTCAACATATTTGTACAGCGCAAGACTACGAGTAGTTACGATGTAACTACAGAAGAAGAGACAAGGACAGAAAGAGCGCTGACAACTGAAATTTTATTAACGAAAATGCTGGAAATATATACTCATGACGGAACACCACCGCGCAATGTATTGCATCACAGCAAGACAATCATCATCTCATTATATGGTTACAACGCCACAGCTCAGCACAAGTTCACAATCAATTGTGTCAAAGCCAGAAACTCGCTTTCTTTTTTAGTCAGAGCAAGCGAAGGCATGCTGATACATCGATCACCCAGCATTTGCATTTCATTGGCCTCCATAATCTCTCGTGTTAGCTGCTGACGGTGTTTGGCTACAACAGTGCACTTTTCGAAGTGTTGGAGGGCCCTATTAAGTTTAAATAAAAGCTTGTTATATGGACCAAGTAGGAAACCTTTAAACACAAATATTTCACTGTGTACAACTTGCAATGTAGTCATATTTAAATCATACATTTAATAGAAACTTGCTTCCACTTTGCTTCAACCCAAGGTAGTGTAAGTCAGAAAAACTTGTGGAGCTTGCTCAGACTCGGACTCAATAAACATTTTTGGGAGCCGTACTCACTATCACAAAAATTTGTTCAGCTGGACTCGCTCGGACTCACTGTCTTTTTCGACCACAATGCCAGTGCTTTTTAACACCGAAATTTCACGTAATCGATGCTCTTCTTGGCACCTTTTCATATGGTGCCTTCGAATACGAGTTACGAGTGCTCGTAAACCAGTAAGGTCGTTTTTCTTGAAAGAGATGACAGCGCAATATATATTCATCACCAACTTTTTTTTTTATTAAATGTATGTAAGGAGAGGTTATCACCAACTTCCTTTAGTTGTCAATGGTTAGGGAAAGGTCGAGGCCTTCCACCATGTAATTTATGCCACTGATCAATAAATATTCAAATGGTATATAAAAAGACACGGCTTTGAAATATGTGAGCATTGACGCGAGTATGAACGCTGATCTAGGTAAAGCAGATAGTAATACTGAAGACGAGTAGGTATGACCATAGCTTGGCAAATAAAAATCGAACTCAGATTCCCTCAGGAAATGTATCTTGCACTTTGGACTCGCTCGGACTCAGAAACACCAAAATTTTCCAGAGACGGACTCATTTAGACGCACACTCACAGAAATGTTAACTCATTCTGAGACTAGCGTCTCCATCCGAGTTAGAGTGAGTAGACTCTGAAGTGAGTTCACTGATATCTACAAGAAAGAGACATTCCTGGTATAAGAGCAAAAAAGGACACTGCTAAGAGGCGAGGAAATTACACAAGCGCATGTGATATTCGTACAAGCCTAATTCTTATTCGTAAAATTTTTAATGTTATTGGATCATAATAAAAATGCTTGATTTAAATGATTCAACCAAATTACTACTTTTTCAACCTCACATAACTATTTGCCCATCACTAAACCTTGCAGTTCTTGCTTCTTCTGGCTGTTTTGGACAGGTGCGTGGAAAAAGTTGTGGCCGAAAATCACATGCATGTTTTCTGACAGGGCGAACTGTTGGAGGCCTATATTTTTCAAATGTTGAATGGTAGAACTGAAGATTACCAAGCATATACAAGCTGTCTTGTCAGGTTTCATGCATATTCGGAATTCGCTGCAAGGAAGGCTCGTTATATGTAATCAATTTGCAGTATTTCTAGTGCAGTGAAGCTGTAATATTGTGGTACAATTTTTTTAAAGGGACTGTCTACTGCACAGAACTTTTTGCTTATTATGGTGAAAATGAGAAGATTGTTAATCTCATCAGCACCAATGAGCATGTTTTTGTACCATATAAAAGGAGTAATTTTGTTGAAAATCTACAAAGCAACTGCTGGCATCACCCAGCAGCTATGTGGTTCTATTTATCCACACAGAAATGCTCGCAAGTAGGCTGATTTTGCTTAAAAACAAACATGGTTAACTTGAAATTGCATTTCATTCCCTTGAGGCAACTTTAGACTGCACAAGAGAGTACTTTTGCTTGTTTTATCACGCGTTCAAAGAGGCACCGTGGCACTGCCGGCAAGACGGTCGCGTGCTTGCCTACGGCGGAGAAAAGCGAGTGCTGCGTCTGGCGCCGCTCTCAACAACAACAACAACAAAAGTCTTTGGCAAGTATTAGCACAACTGATTTCAGTAAACTTTCAAACCTTGCCCGTGGGTCCAGTGTCATCTAGTAATGTTGCGCGAGCCTTCGTGCTTAAAGTGCACAACAGTACTTACCAAAGTTCTAACATTGGAGAACATTTTGCCATCACGTTTCGCTTAATCATGTTGCCCATGCTGGCTCTCATCCCATATGCAACGCAGAACACCTAAACACAACTGCAAGACAGCGGGGACATTCTGCTGTTTTGTGAAGGACATTTCATGTTTGTTTTAGTTGCATGCACACTTGGCAGGAGTAAAACCACTACAGTTCGTTTCACAATGCTGGCCTACCAGTGTTGTTGGAACAAACTCTTCCCCTCAACTGTGGTGGTTTTTGAGGCTAACTAAACAAAGCTGGAGAAACTTCGGTAATACATTATCTGACAATTTCCATGCTTTATACGACCAGAACGGTGTATGTAGTATTATTGGTGAAGGCCTTGCAAAAACTGCACACGGTTTCAGTTTTAGACTTTCACACCACTGTGATCACGTCCACCAGCCATCGTTCCGGGCGTTCATCGCTCCGATGGAAGAAGACTGAACGCAGAATAAAAAATTTTTTTCCGAGAATTTCTACACACTGGCCAGAGAAGCCGTTGGAATGTTGGACACTTCAGACGTATGCTTTTTATTGCGATACAAAACAGCAAAGCATTGGAGGACTATCATAGTCACTTGAAAGTGAAAGACTTACTTGGGGTGCTGCCTTGCATTCTGGCCATCAGAGCTTGCATTTGAATGACTAAATTACTTATAAGCCCAGACTCGGAGAGGACACTGCACTTGTTTGGGCTTGTTTCATCATGAACCTTTACCAACACGCCCAACTGGCAGTCATCCTATATACTTATGAGCGCTAAATAAAGCTAGAATAGATTTATCGTCATTGTACCCTACCCACCAGAAGCTTCAGGTGGTCTCGTCTAGCCTCTCGATGCCCGTGGGGTGTGTGAAAAAGGACGCAAACAGACAGTCTTTATTTCACTTGTGTATTTGCTTACTTGTAAATAATAAAATCACCAATGTTCATTTTCATGAGTTTGGTACAATAAGGACATAATAGTAACACGCCGTTAATACAAAATAATTGAACTCTCTTTTTTTTTCTTGCAAATGGTGCTTTCATTCCTTATTGAGCCACCTCTGCTGCTTCTCAGCGCACAAGCTCCACCATCCATTGCCGCGCACCCCCACAAGGCAGTCCTACATGCCCATGAAGCATAGAAAAATGTGAGTCATGTTAACTCAATACTGTGTGCCCACAGTTGACATGCATCTCCATGTGCAGTACCCTATAGGTGTACTGCTTGCCGAAAATATATCTGGTAAGCTTAGTGATCAAAATATGTCATCGACAATGCACTTCTCATGGTGTTGTATGCATTATGTCTTGGGGTCCTCTTTATTGTGCTGCTTGTGTGCTTCTCTGTGTGTTCAATTTCCTGCCTTCTTTTTGACTTGTACTATAGTTCTGATACATCTAGGATTGCTGACTGTTTCCATTTCCTCATATTTCCTTGCAAAATCTGCGAAACTAGAATAAAAATTGATTTGAAAGCAGGTCACAGAACTCGATACCTAAAACACTTTGGTATCTTTCCTACTTGCAGGCTGGCCAACAAAAACAGTGTGAACCTCGGTGCTAAGGGCTTGAATGCCACTGGGTTGTAGTGCCACCAACAGCAAGGGGATCGCGTCGTGATGGAAGAAGGGGATGCGCGCGATCACGTGCGATCCAGCAGCAATACTGGCGTGAGGGGGACAGAAAATAAAGAAAACATTGGTTGTGTGAAAACCTGTCGAGTCTTTTTCTTACATGTGCTACACAATGTATAATAACGTTCTCCTCATTGTGGACATGTACTGTGATAGGGACAGCAGCTGCCTTTGTGTAGTATTTCTGAATGCTTTGTTGTTGTTACTAACACAAAGCTGTCACATAATTTAACCTTTTACTTCACTAAAATTAAAAATTAACTGTAATAATTAAAAGAACAAGCCTAAAAATGTTGATACCTCATGTTACTTTGCCTGAAAAATGTTAGTTTTTGAAGCATGAAGTTGGTTTTGTTTAATCCCAAACAAGCGAACTCCACTTCTTAAAGGAGTGCCAACCCCTGATGTCCGCCCCGCCGCGGTGGTCTAGTGGCTAAGGTACTCGGCTGCTGACCCGCAGGGCGCGGGTTCGAATCCCGGCTGCGGCGGCTGCATTTCCGATGGAGGCGGAAATGTTGTAGGCCCGTGTGCTCAGATTTGGGTGCACGTTAAAGAACCCCAGGTGGTCAAAATTTCCGGAGCCCTCCACTACGGCGTCTCTCATAATCATATAGTGGTTTTGGGACGTTAAACCCCACATATCAATCAATCAAACCCCTGATGTCCGACTAAGTTGGCATAAAGAGGACTGAATCATCAGCTTTCAGTGCTTGTAAGGAATGTTGGGTGAATGTCAACCGTTTGACACGCTATGTACACAATTGTGTACACCACTTTATTTTTCTATTTATATATGTAGGGGCTAAGAAACATCAAAATATATTGACTTTCTAATCTCTTTATTTAACTTCGTTTTGCAGCATACAATTGCATATTTATTTTTATTTTATTTACTCTCGAAATCCTTACGGTATTAATAGAGGGGACTGGTTACAAAGTAGACAAGAAAAATGCAGCATGAAAAGTTACTAAACAAAGAATAAACTCATCATTACACAATGTTAGCTGTGTAAGGACAACAAACACAATACATAATTCAGCCTGTAAATACAGAATGTTAGTCTATTTTGGATAATTACAGAATACTGAGTAAAGTTGATTAGAAAACAATTACTAATAGTGACATGTCTTCAGGTAGTTGGTTTCAATGTACCAATGTACAAGATGAAAACACTGGGAGTTGCATTATGCGATGCCAACCTTATGACGAGGTCACTGCAATGGAATATGTACTGAGGATTCAGGATTAGTTGGTCATGCGGGGTGGTATGACAGAATAATTCGTGAAATGAAGCCAGATAGGATATTTTCCAAGGGGGTGCAAAAGAAGCAAGGCTTCGGCTGGATTTCATTGAAGTTATACAAGCAATGCAATTACAGTGAGAAGGTTTCAAGCGGATGGAGTTATTTTGTACAAACAAGTGAATCAAGTTGTCGTGGCAAGGGTCTCGCACAGAAGAGGCACATTCAAGTTTGGGACGTAATAATGTTTCATATAGGAGTAGTTTTAGTGTATATCGGGGTTTTGAGAAGGTGCAATGTATGTAGCCTAACTTGTAATCGGCATTATTAGTAACATATTCACTGTGAGGTGCGTGAGGTAAGTTCAATGTGATAAGAACACCTAATTATTTATATTAGCTGACCCGATTGTGTAGGACATTTACCTAATATGTTAGCAAGATGTCTGCATAGCTTCTTACGTACATTTGCTTAAATTTACGCATGTTTAAATCTATTTGCCACGTGCTGCACCGAGCTGCTACAGTGTTGAGGTAAGATTGGAGAAATGAACTGCCATTACCACTACTTACTTTGTTGAAAATTATGCAGTAATCTAAAAAACATTAATGTTTAAAGAATTTGAAGATTACAGGCTCAAGGTCGGCGTAGGGTATCTTTTTTGGCACTGGAGCTGGGTTCATGGCTTGATGGGGGTGCCCAGAACATAAAAGAAACCACCTCCACCAGATGTCGCATAGTTGTGATATGGACTAAGGCAGCAGGCGGCACTTCCAAGATGAAATTTTTTGTTTGGCCATACTTGTGGCCGAGAAACAAAGTCAAAGACTACAGTAAAGCACAAGTTCAGTTTCTTTTCAGATGCACCTCGTGTTATGCCGCTATTTTTGTTGCAATAGAATATCGAGTGCCTTGAAATGTCAGTTTCACACAAGTACATACAGTTCTTCGTAGGTGGCATCTGAAAGGGCTAAGAGAGCAGTTCACTTTTATTACTTTTTTTGTTCTCGCAAGAAACCCTTGCACCACTTGGGCCGTAGCCCAATCATTCGCAAAGTTTGAGATTAGCTAGTTTGTATGACGAGACCTCAATGTCGAGGTGTTTCATGCATTTGGCACTGTAGTCACTGCCTGCAATGCTTCATTTATGGTGCTGGCAACAGTGCTGTCACCAGGGATATTTTAGGGGGAGAGAGGAACACATGCTCAGTACAGTACTTGCAACAACCCTGAATGGCAGTGAAAAACTTGTGCAAATACACATGCCAGTCATGAGGCATATGAACATCGATACTTGTATAATGCCTTGCTGAATCGAAACTTCGTATAGAGATTAAATAAGAGGTGTGAGCATAACATTTCACAGCTCTGCATTTGGATATCCTCGCACTTTTCCAAATTTATATTTCGGGCTTCTGGATTTATAGATGTCCACATCTCTTTGAGAAACATAAACTAGTATGCCAGTAGTCGTCAAGCTTCTAATCTTGATAACTGCAAAAATATTAGAAATGTATGCAAAGGAATAAGCTATCTTTTATCCTCAATGCCAAAAGACATAATAAACTGGGTATATTATGCTGTGTCTATAGGTGCCATTATGAATATTTTCATAGCATTACAAAGACTTAGCATCGATGTGTACAGCTGACTGAAATGCGTGGCCTCCACATTAGACCAGCAGCTTATGTTGGCAAGTATCTTTACATTTTCAAGGCCAGTTGTGGCAGCCTCGGTTGGTCTAATTTTGTTCAGAATGCTTCTTCAAAATTGAGAAATATATTGCTTTTTTTTTACAACAGCTTATAAGTCTTACAGGCGGTGCGGTTTACTATTTCCTCTGATTTTAACATTACATTGCAGTGAAACGCCAAGTTCATAGGCTGAAGAGGTGTATAGGCATTTTAGACAACTCGTGCAAGAGCTTTCAGAGCTTCGCAGAAAATAGACATTGCTGGCATTAACCGATATATTTGCCACCATGCCTGTGAAGGCTTTGCAAAACAATTTCCAGAAAATATTTGCCTTTGCTGCATTTTCTACCTGGCATATGCTGTGTTGCAAAAGGCAGTTGAACTATTTGCTGCATTGAGTTCAATATCTGTTTCTAAAGTGTATACCAAAGTCTTATTGCATCTTATAATCCTTGCACAAATCAGGCAGTCATATGCACGGATGTTTATTTGAACAGGTACATGCGTAAGGACTGGCTCTGACCTATACAAGGTTGGATGATGAGGGGTCTAAGCAAGCAATGATCCTGTGATACTTCGAATGACATTTCACCAGCAAAGCGTTGTTTTTAAATTATGCAAAATAAAACAAGGTGTAATTGCAAGATCCTGGGTGACTTTTATGGTCTCATAGTTTCCTAAAAGTAACTCTGGCACTGCAGTCGTTTAGTTGCCATGGGAATGATGGGTACTTCACAGATTTGCCTAGTTTTCGTGTTTGCAGGCTTCCCATGCACTTGTGGCTGTGTTTATAGCTATGCATTTATTTTAAACCTTTGCTAAACTTTGTCTTGTGGCAAAGCAAATTCGGGCCACACGGAGCTAAAAGAACGAACATTAGACACATTCGTGTACTACCCATCCCTGCCATGCTAGCTGAAGTGCTGTGCATTGCAGCTGCCACAGACACTAGCATCAAAGTTCTCTATGTTTCATTCAGAGCATGGTCTATGCTTTAGAACATCCTCCAGTGTATCTCTATGCATGGTCTGCACTCCTGCTTTTATTTCAATTTCATGTCACGGCTATGTGGCACTTGTGGCCAGGTATGTTTTTTTTTTACTTGCCATCAAGTTTGCATGACTGCTTGTTGGACAAGGGCGGGTTGTAGAAAAAAAAAAGAGAAAAACATCATGTCGAGGTGCTCGGTCGCATATTATAAAGTTGCGCGTGCCCTCACAGCTTCACCGCATTACACATGCATGCTGCACTGAAGCGCCAAAAATGAAAAGAAAACACGGGCGCTTTTTTCTGCAGGACGCACCAGAAAAATTTTGTTTTTGTTCGAACCTTACTTGCGCCGATAGGCAATATTTATTCAGCGGCGTTCTTTTGCCTTAACGATGGCGTATTAGCTTGTCCGTGTAATATATCAAGGAGGCGTTGAATATATGAACGGGCGAGGCCGGAAGCTTCACTTTTTTTAAGCCGCACAAGGGTGTTTGGAAGGTCTCCGTGTGGCATGGCACGTTCCTATTCATAATCCGTAGCTTAGAAGTCAGTGCTGAGCATCAGCTAAAGCTAATTAACCCTGAAGTGACGACCGCGACGTAGCGGAGTGTGATTTTTCCTAAACCCCCTTTCTGACCAGCGACGAGGCAAGGCTTGCACAAGTACGTGATCGCGTCGTTTTGTGTTGATTGCATACGACTTAGTAAACATCCAAACTTACATCGTTGATAACAGGCCGGCAAAACGTTGGGCAGAGCGAGGAGCGCAGCGCAGCGGCGATACAAGGTGCGCGCACTGCTTGAAACATGAACGATTGCGAGATGTCAATCGTAGAGGGTTTTTCTTTTCTCTATCACATCGTTCCAGTGCCCACTTGCGTCATGAACGAGCCGGCTTTCGGTTGCGAGAGGCGACAGGTGGGCGCACACGATTTCTTCGCGAGTATCCAACTCAACTCGCCGCAGGTCCAAAAGCCTTGAGGGGTTTCCTTTGCGAGCAAGGCGGCCCCCGCTAGCTGCAGCAGCAGCCTCCGGCAACACTATACGAAAGTGCGGGGAGCGACAGCGCGATAACACAATTAGACCGGCGGAAATGCATAGCCTCCAAGAGCGCTGAGCCGCGGTGCATTGTGGGTGGCTCTCGACCCGGCGACCTTTATTTTCGGCCGCCCTGATGTCTGGGTCTTCGCGTAGCAATCGCTTTCTCGCCGTTTCCGTGGCCTTCGCTCGTCGAGCGCATTCCGGATCGGCACGTTGCAGCCTGTTCGGCCGAGTAGGGCGGGTGCCTTCTGAGCCAGCGATTTCTCTCCCGTTTCGCAGCGCGTTGAGCCTCGTGATAAGCGGTCACTTCTTCGGCGGTTCGCACTTTTGCGGGTTACCCACCCCATGTCTTGCCGAGGCACGATTGGGCGCACTCCTTGATACCATAGAGTTTTATACAATAATACTGTATGAAACTCTATGCCCTGATACACTCGGCGACTTAGCAGTGCTGTCAGAGAACGGCTGCACGAGCCACCAGAGAAAACCTATCTATACAACCAATTTCAAATCACCCGCCTCAGTCGGGCGCGCGAAGCATTTTTATTTTTCAATCTTCTGAGTTGCCTAGCTCGGACTGATAAAGCATCGCTTATTACAAAACTAATGAATGAGAAACCGTCCATGGAAAAAAACTTTGCACTTATTTATACTTTTGTTTTCTTGCACAGTACCACGTTTCCCGCGCGCCTGTTTCGCCTGTTCACGCAGTAAAAACAAAATTACGCGTTTGCGTACCGATGATGAGCGGTGCAAACCACGTTGTTCGCAGGGTTTTGTATCAGAGGGTTTTGTAAAATGCAACAAAACGCGGCTACCGCCGAGCTCGGCGGAGTCGGTGCCTCGAATCAAGGCTGACGCTTTGCGGATTTCTAAGCGCAACAAACTTCATCTGACAAGGCGAGGCTGACAGTTTCGCGTTAGCAGCGTTTTGTGTTTTATCTAAGTGCGCAGTTGCTGCAACGGAGTGCCGCGACAAGCACAACGAAGCCGGTTAGTCTCCCGTTTTCCTACATTGTGGTTGAACTTACCAGCGTGTGGTCACGGGCTTTCCGTCGCTCGCACTCTGCTTCCTTAATGACTGGTTCCTGGCGCCGCATTCGTTGGTACGCAGTAATCCGTTCTCGCACACGCCTAGCATAATCTGGATCGTCGACGCCACTTGTTCTCGAGAGCTCTGGCTGCATATTCGGGGTCGGCCTGTCGTTGCCTCTCCCGCATAGCGGCGAGTCTCGCCTCGCGAAACGCGGCCTCCTCCTCGGGAGTGCGTGCCTTCCTGTGGCGACCCATGGCAGCAACCGTTTCGACACGGCGCGCAAAAACACGCACGGTTCGACATGACGTCACACCACTTGCGCAAGGCGAAGGGTTGCCAGGCAATGACGCACCGAAGTATTTTTCGATAGGGTCAGACATTGCGACTAGCTCAAACACCTTTGCTGTTTCAGCTAGCTGTGAAGATGATGCGATGCTTTTTGAATTATGCCTTTCAAACAAAAACACTAGGTATTATAAACAATACATGTTATGTAGACTACATACGCGGAGCCATAAAAAAATGGTAGCCATCACGCATTCTGAAAGTGCATGACCAGCAAAGCTCCGTAAAATCATTTGTATCAGTTCGTTTTAAATGAAGCACGAGCTCTCTTGAAATCTGCCAGTTGCACCTTTTGGCGGTGGTGTGTGCTTGGAGAAGTTTGCAGTCTTCAACAGCTTGCATAGCTATTATACTATGCCGCAACTGACAACCTATTTCAGCTGTAACAGAGTTTAGGACTCTGTATTCTCACGTGTTGTGTGTACCTTCATATCTCGGGCTGTGGTATGCACCACATATAAATACACAGAACTTAAACTTCACTGTTATTAAGACTATAAAATGCTGCAAGGACCTCTGGAAAGCAGAAAATTTTGTGAATGCCAGTTTACATGCGGTAATTATATGCATCTATGCCCTCTGATCATATGTCATTTTGTTTGTACAGCTGCCGAAATTTTAAACAAGTGCATGCGAGGGGCAAATCATCTCTGCCACAGTACCTCAACACAGAGCAGATTTGCAAACAGGGCCTGGATAGGTGCACCGTTTTAAAGACGATAGTCTTTCTTGGGGACCTTCGACGCAAAATTTTTGGTATGTCTGTCTATTTGTCAGCCCACTCTTAACAACATCGAGTATTCGAAACGGCCGACCTCATCCGCATCACCCACCTATGTTGCTCAAGCTTCAGCGTTCATATTTGTGCGATTGTCGATTAAAAAGCAATTATTGCGCACATCTGGGGCACCATAACAACACGTATATATTCTGCATGTGCGTCTTTTACTAGAAAAGGCATACATAAGTCATTTTAAGGACCGTAGCGCTTATCATGCTGCGCTGACCATGCTACGCTTGCACGGAAAGGCGGGTGTTTCCAGCGCTTTGCTAAAGCAACACGGTGGTGGCACCTACCCGTCGCCTTGTGTTCTACACCTTATCACCTCTGAGACGAGCGCGCACACCCGTCTCAGAGCTACGCGCTTTCTTTTTGAAAAAAAACTGCCAGATGGCACTCATGTCTCACGTGTGACGTGACTCGATGCGCTCGTTCGCCTCCGCTGCGCGCTCGAGGCACTCTAACGCAGCACTCCAGAATACCATTCACCGATTTTCTTGAGCAGGACATAAAATAAATGTTTTCTTCACTCTCTCCACACTTAAGAGTATCGTCTTTCGACGACATCAGCAGGTTAAATGCAGATACGGGGCCAATTTTTCGTTTTATTTTTTCTTCGCTGTGAACAAGCTTTCCGTACAGGGGCCGAAATGTCTTGCTTTGTCTTTGTCTGTTCTTGATCAGACATATTTCCATCCAACTATCGATGTCATGTTAGCGTTTGTTGCTTTGGACATGCCCTTCTCACAAAATGTAGACTGGTCATGCTGCACAAAACGGTTCCCTTGAAAAACTGCAGTTGATTGTGCCAGCAATACAACCTGATCGCAGCATGATATAAAGCATCCAAGAACGTAATAATCATTAAAGCCCTATTTCACTAGTTGAACTGGGAACAAGTATGCCTGAACCCTATCCATTGAAAGTAAGGAGGCATCAGCATCTACAGGGTGACTGAAAATACTGCAATGCACCTTGTCAGACACAACCAATTAAGTCAAGTATACAATACGATTGTTGGGGTTTGATGTCCGAAACCAGATAGTCATGAGGGACGTAGGAATGAAAGGGTACAGAAATTTCTGCCACATGTGGTCCTTTCACATATGCACCTAAATCTAAGTCAATGCTTCCTCTACAAAGATGACAGGCGCGTGAGCCAAAAATCTCTTGCCCTTGCCTTTTTCCTCGTTTCTATGGGGCATGGGGTGATTGGTAAATATACAGAGTTTGGAAAGCTCGAAGGTATTCCTCTGAAGTTAGCCACCATTTAGAAAACAAAGAATGTGTTGAATTTAGTTCATATGATACACCCTTAAAACGGCTCATTTCTCAAAGTGCACCCACCGCATTGGCCAAGTGGTGGTGGGTGGTTTTTATGGAGCCTATGTTTGTGGTGGGGAGAACCTCAATATCAAAAAATCACGTTATCACAGCAGGCACTTTAAAGGCATTCTGGTGCATCACATGAGGCTGTGCTTTTATGTGACGGTGCCTGTCACCACAAGAGAAAAGTGGATGAATTAATAGCTTAACTCGTCATGTTTTATGCATGCCGCATAAATCTAATGCCCCCTTGTCTCATACCCCAGACCTCATTATAACAAAGTTGCATCTTATACAAAAATAAATTTGTTATATCTAAACATTCGTTATGCAGGTTTATTCCTAACACTATATCTATGGCAAGACTATTTTTCATCTACTTCCTTATCACCTATAATTTGTTATATCCTGGATTGTTATATCGGGGTTTGAGTGTATCACTTCTGCATAAGAAAACTTCCTACAAGAAGTACCGCACATAAAATTGTACAATGGACTGCTAAAATATATCGTAGGTGGTTAGTATTCGAAAAAAAAGTCACAGTTTCGCCAAAGAGGCGAAGCAATGAATGCGATCTAGCTTCGGCTTCTCAATGCTAAAGTTCTGCTTGCTTCAGTCTAACACCGTGGAGAACCTAACGACCATCGATCACAGTTAAAAGGCGATCCTGCAATATTACTGAGAATAGCTGAGGCTCCACCCAGTACCGCACAAGTACCTTTCGGCCGTGGATTCTGCGGCGTTGGCACCATACAGACACACAAACATCCACAGATTACATACGTATTATCCCACAGAATACCAATACATATGCCGGCGGAGTGAGAGCACACTGACACCGAACCACAGCACATGGGAATGCACAGCTAGCACCGAAGGGCAGGAAGAGATTATCAGCAGGCTTATGTGAAAGGCAGTGCAGTCCAGTCCTGCACTCGGAGACCAGCTGAGGCTAGTCAAGAGGGATGAAAGGATTGCAAGGCAGGATGGCGGGTGGAAAGAATGGTTAAAATTAGTTTCATCAAAAATAGAGCAAGAAATCTGACACCATCCAATCTACCGATAGATGCGAGCTTTCGACTCTCATTTATTTGCTAATTATTTGCTGATAATGACCACTGCAAGCAAGTGTGTGCTCGCAGAATCGGCACTTTTCCTTAGGCTGTGTCAATGTAAAACGCGAGAAGACTATTTCAATATACAATCGTCTGTAGGCACAGGTTGCATTGGAAAGGTCACAGCACTGTCATAAGTTCAAAGCCTCCAGATCTTGAAACCTCCATGAGCACAGTGCGCTATCACTGACGATGACAAGTGCGGGCTCTCGATTGACTGTGGCAGGGCCTTTTTCTCTCCTTCTTCATTAAGGGTGAGCTTGCTGTCAGTCTGCACTCATCATCACCATCTGTGATGCCATCACCATTTCAATATTCCTCCATTCGACTGCTGGTCCTCGTTGGATATTCCAAGACTAGAGGCATTGCTGAAAGAAGCCAGAAGTCTGAATGAGCTACGCTGCAAAGGTGTTGTAGAAGAATTGATAGCTGAGCAAGTTGGTGATAGTTCTTTAATATTTTAAAGGCAGTGTATAAATGACACAGGCAAGAAAAGAGTTCTTCACTAGCAGCTGAATATTTTTACATTGAAGCACACTTAATAGCTTACAACAGGCTAATGCATGTGAGGACTTAGCACACAACATTTGCAGGCACCATTCTGAATCTAATAAACTAAAGACATGAAAATTCCCATCCCTTCCACATGAACAGCCACAAAAAAAAAAAAGATTGATATGGTGAGAAACGAAGTGATCAGTGCATCAGCTCTCCCATCTTAGCCTGGCATGATAATGACAAACTATAGTTCTTCACTAGCAGCTAAATATTTTTACATTAAAGCACACTTAATAGCTGACAACAGGCTAACACATGTGAGGACTTAGCACAGAACATTTGGAGGCACCATTATAAATCTAATAAACTAAAAAACATGAAAATTCCCACCCCTTCCACGTGAACAGCCACAAAAAAAAATATTGATATGTTGAGAAACAAAGTGATCAGTGCATCAGCTCTCCCTCCATAGCCTGGCATGATAATGTGGTTCGGGACCACAGCAATCTTCTTTGTGCCTACTCACATGAAAGTGATTAGAATTTTCCATGCCTGGTATTCGTTTCTAGGATTAAAAATGGTGCCTTCTGACCTCATGTGTAAAGTGGCCACTTTTGTGACAGGTCCTCAGTATTTAAGTGTGCTTGTATTTTCATTATCATTTACTTCAGAAGTTCAGTGCTGTAGGGTGTCAATACTTCTTTTTGTCTATGTCATTTCTGAACTGTTGTCAAAGTACTTTGTTCAAATGCAAAGGTGCTGTCAAATCTGGCAGACTGGCACAAGAGCATACACAGTCCGAGAGAAGGTAATTAATAATAATTTATGGAGTTTGACTAGCTAAACCATAATACAATTAGGACGCACGCAATAGTGGAGTGCTCCAGATACTTCGACCACCTGCGGTTCTCGAATGTGCGACTAGATCCAAGTAAACGGGCCTCCAGCTAGCCTACATTGAAAATGCAACTGTTTGCAGCCACGATTGAACCTGCAATTTTCCGGTCAGCAGCCGGGCCCCATAACCACTGTGGGTGGGACGACCAATCCGAAGGGGCATTTCATGGCACTGAGAGAAAGAAATTGCTGCGACATCCGCAGTGAAATTCAAAAACAATTTTGCGAATCCCAGCAAACACTTCAATTCAGCAAGTGTAGTACTTTCTGCTGAAGACTAACCTTGGATATACACAGTTATCGTAGAATTTGTAGAATTTGTGCATGTATCCCGCATAATGACACACTAACTAAATAGTGCACGCAAGAGGCATTCTTCAACTCCCGTGACAATCCCAGCTTTATGAAACAACTTTAGCTTCACCACTGACTGTAACAATAACAGCACATTTGGAATACCATTACGACTTACCACGAAGACACAGATAAACTGAATAACTATTAGCCATGAAATCGACCTAGAGGTGGCAGCAAAGTCGCCGTGTTAGTGCAGATACAGTCGATTCTTGATAATTCATCAAGTCACAGCAGAATAAAAAGATGAAGTAGTGTAATATTATAGGGCCCCTGCTCAGCCCTTGCCTGCTCTGCAATACTACAGCACAAGATGCAAAGGCGTCGCATAGGCGACCCGCACCGCGGAGAGCCCACAAGAAAAATTATCAGAGTAAATGTTGGCGAAATTTCACTGTTATAACATTACCTCGTAACATTTTCATTCTCCCGTAAGAAAAAATTTAGTGATTACTGTTGTGGCAAAAAATTTCGCCTTGCTTGGTTTTCCCAGCGTGCAGCAAGAGTGACCACTGCCAAATGTGGGCAGGCTCACCCCCCCCCCCTAACTTTTCTCTTTTCATCCCCCCCCCCCCCCGGCTGGTACGCCTATGACTATGCATCTGCTTCGCTTCAAACATTTGTTTACAAGCAAAGCGTTGCTCCTTGAAGCCCTGAGGTGCTTATTTCTCATTTTTAGACTGTTGGGAATATAAACACGCAAACTGTTAAATAGTAGTGGAAAAGCAGCACATATTTTCTGATAGGGAAGTGCAAAAAGTATGAATTAACCGAATGATTAAGTTTGAATTAAGAGGCTTGTAAATACATTGAAAGAATAGAGGGCAAGAAAAAAATTTTGTTTTGTTAGAATGAACCGAAAGTATGAATTATCAGAGTTAGAATTATTGCGAGTCTACTGTATATTGCTCGCAGTGTGTGTGGAAGTACATGGGGCTGCTGGTTTTATGTCATCATTCTGCGCTCCATAGGTCTTGAAAACATTTCAATTTTCAAGGGGAGGTATTGTTTGGCTCCACAACGCCACACATACAGCACTAAGCCAGAGATTAGCTTTTATTCCACTACAGAGGAGGCCCAACATCACCAATGGGGGCTTTTCAGGTGTTCGAACTTCAAGGCACTTTCAGATGCTGATTTGAAAATGCAAAGTGGCGCACTTACACCTTGGGACAGCGGTTCCGACGATCAAGAAATATTGTCGCTGTCTTCGAGATTGTGGGATTGCATCCAACAGGAGACCGTTGGAGAGTACATGTTGGTCTGATAGATGCCTGCACACCATGTGGTTTTGTCAGCAGCCTCTTTTGCATATGCACTGGCACCTTCCACGACTTTCACAGGTCCTGGAGTCGCTATTCTTGGTCCTCTACAATACAGAGGATGCTGCTTTGTAACCTAAAGACAGAGAGAGAGATAAGGTGTCACAACAATGTGGGGACACATTTGACTTGCAATTCGATGAAGGATAGCAACTATTGGGGCATATCGTCCCGAAACCACGATATGATTATGAAGGACACCATAGCGAAGGGCTTCGAAAATTTCGTCTACCTAATGCCACTAAATACAGTGACCTCGGACATTTTAGCCTCTACGGAAAATGTGCCCACCAAGGTTGGGATTCGATTCCACGACCTTTGCATCAACAGTTGCGCACTACAACTACGAGAGCAACGAACGCAACGGGTGAATCCCAATACAGCGAAGTATCGTAACAAATACAGTATAGTCAAGAGTTTGACGGAATCTTGTCTGGTCAGGGAAAAACAGCGGAAGAACACAGAAAACTGACCAAGATAAAATGCAAAAAAAATTTTTAAGACTTTTTGGTACAGAAAATTTTAGCGAGTGGCAAGTTTGAGTGAGTCCGGCTCAGGAAAACTTTTCTGAGTGAGTCCCAAGCACAAAATATATATTTAATGAGCGAGTTTGAGTGAGCTCCACAATTTTTGCCAACCTATGTAGTGGACTAAAACAAAATTCACTGAGCAAGGTAAAATAAACAGAAATTTTGAAGACTTCTCGGTCCCTTATGTGTAAAGAACCGAAAAGTCTATAAAATTTAATTCTTTTATATAACAATTAAACCTGACTGAGTGCAGAATAAATATGATATTGATTTCATGCTGATTGCACATAGTTACTCAAACTCATTCATTTTGTCATCTCATTTTCTTTCTTGGGACCTAATACCGAGTGCCTTCAAATTATGTTGCACGAGTTGGACACATTTTCATGTAGTCCACTACAGCGCACACCTCAAGGGTTTAGGCACTGCTTCAATTATGCCATGCACTGCTTTACGAACCTATCGTAGATTAATCAAATGACTGAATCCAAGCCTCGTAACTTCATTACAATAAGTTGTAGCAGTACAGTAAAAGCTCGTTCATTTGGATTTCATGATACTGGAAAAAAATTTCCGAATTGACAGAATGCCAAATAATCGAAAGTATCAAGAAAGCAATAAACAAATGTCTATTACGTCAACGCAATTTCATATTGCCACGAACGAAATAACAGACAGCAACGAATCGACGTCTTGCTCGCCCCCCAGACCAGGAAGCAAAGGCTTCTTCTTTTCTTCACTTCCAAGCAATTTCATGCTACAGTTGATGGTTCATACCCATTACCTGTGACATTATTCCCTCTCCTCGAAAAACATCGTCTCGATGCTGGTAGTGAGGGTTGAGGAAAAAAATGAAAAAAAAAAACGATGCTACCATGGAATCCAACAAGTGCGTCGTAAGGAAAAAAAATGGGCTGAAGTCATAGTACTCAATAAAGAAAGGAGTTAGGACACAAGACAATCAAAAAGAAACAAAAGTGACAAAAAAATGGTCATTGCATGGTAAGTCAGTCCACGTTCGATTGATGACGCGAAAAATATGGCTTGAGCTTTGACAGACACATGCACCACATCACTTTGTGGAAACCGACAGGAACGTCTTGAGGAGCTCTCGGGGAGAACTTCGTATGCAACGTCACTGAGTTGGTGTAGAACTTTGTACGGGCCGAAGTAGCGCCGCAGCAACTTTTTGAAGTAGCGCCGCAGCAACTTTTTGTGTAGTTTGTGTAATTTATTGCCTGAATATATGAATAAACTTGAGATAAATAATGAGACACACACACACAGGGAACGTGTGTGTCTTTTTCATTTTTTCCCATGAATTGCAACGAGATATGGGGCTAATGTGCCTGCATTTTGGGTGCGTTCGTGTCCCCACGGTTAATGCATCGAGCAGACGCCGGCCCCGATAACTAAATTTATAGTCCTGCACATTCGAGCACTCAATATGCTCATCTATTCTAGCTTGTCTATACCAGCATCTCTAAATCCATCCCGCAGAAACAGGCAGTAGACCACAAAATAATGGTGGTCAACAAAACAATGCTGCCCGCATCTTCTCAGCGGAGGGGCTTGCTCGGAGACGTGATGCACGTGTGACCGTTTGCTCGGATGCCAGAGAGGATAGAGAAGAGATTTAGCTTGCAAAGGCAACGTGGGGCAAGCAGCATGGGATTTGAGCTCGTCTCCTCGCATCATCTTTTTGCACCGCTTCAAAATGCCACTTTTTTCAGCTCGTAATGAATTGATTGAAACATTTTTTGTGGCATAATGCTCTTCATCAGACACCAACAACTGCCACGGCCCAACTAGGGGACCTGGCGAGTAACCCTTCAAATGTCCAAGTTTTTCAACAGTGCAATGGGTGAGGGAATGTGATAACGGATTCTACCTTGTCATTACGTTGAAAGTCGGGAAAGTTGTTATGGCAGCATATCCTGAAAACAATGTGCAGCAGGACAGGACACATACAAAAAAAGGATAAACAGGAGACAAAAAAGGTGCCCACAAGCTACAAGTTGTGCTTTTTTGTCCCCTTTTTTTGTTTGTCCCATGCTACTTCAGTCTTTTCAGAAGATTATCACCAGCTTGTCAATTTATGCATCAAATTCAGCAAGATTGACAACAAGTAGATAGCCCTTGTGCCAATTCAAATACCAGTTATCAAGTTTTGTGGCATTGGAACATTGGAAGTGCCACGTGTACGAAACATTCACACATCTGTACCAACAGGAATTTCGCCGTGAAAATATCGAGGAATCTGTCAGTGCAGTATGCAATCCTAAAATCCTGATGTAACTTTTAATGACGGTAATAGTACTAATATGCATAAAGGTGCACCTTTGATTGGCTGTGGCACATTCGCTGGTGGGCAGGCGTTGTAGAAACCTTGTGTTCAATTTGCGTCGATACATGGTGTATCTTGGGGACTATATTAGCCTCTGTTGATTTGGACACGGTTTTCTCACACGATGTGTACTGGTTGCGCTGCAAAGAACGGTTATATTGAGCGACTTCTGTTGGTCAAGCCGATGATGCAACCTAGTGGCAGGAAAAGCAGAATGTGATATAAGGCATCCAACAATGTCATTAACTGCAAAAGCCGATTTCACTGCATTGAACTGGGAATTAGTATGCCTGAACATTGCACTTTAAATGTAAGTGGGAATGAGCGTCTACACGGCAACCGAGAAAATACTGGATACTAGACAAAAAACGCTAGACACCAAAATAAATCTAAGAGAGATAACTTCGTTGGAGTTCAATGTCCCAAAATAATATGACCACGAGAGATGTCACAGTGAAGGGCTTGACAAATTTCGACCACCTAGGGACATAAATCATGCATTTAAACCCGAGTACATGGGCCTATGTCATTCTCGCCTTCATAAAAAATTTCCACAGAGGTTTGATTCTGTGACCTCAGCAGTGGGACACCACAGCGAACATTTCTTGCTTTTATCTGTCTGGTAACAATTATGATAGATTAAAATGACTTATAGTGGGTACAAATCCACAACTTTCGAATTGGAAGGCTGCGCTTTCGGGTCGTCTGCGCTGGCCATGGACGAAAGCTTTCCATCTTAAGGACTTTCTCTCCTCACCTCGGATTTTCCGGCATGAAACCTTGTGCAGCGGTGCGAGCATTTAATTTTGTAAAAGCCGCAGCCACAACGAGGTTCTCAAGGAGGCTATGGGGCAGAAAGAGGGGTCAAAGGATGAAAGTACCACAAAGTACCTTGCACTTGTTTATGTACTCGTGTACTTCAAAATGCAAGGCTGCGAAATAACGAAAAAATTGGCGCCTTCATCTTTCTACAGGGGGGGGGGGGGGGCGACTTGAGTAAATCCGTCGCTAAGTGGAGGGGATATGGCATGAATGTTGCGTCTACTCGAGTCAAGGAAAGCGTTAAGTCAATCGACAGACAAGTAAAGACGCCCTTCACTGAATCCCGGAACGCGCTCTGCGGCTTATATACACACCCCCCGCATTCGAGGAAGACGAGACGAGCCGAGCATGCGCAGTGGGGGTGCAGACAACGCAGACGCCAAAGTGCAACATCGTAAGACTAAGAAATCCTCCGCATTTAAAAAGTTCGCTCTAGCCATCTGAAGCTTAAAAAACGGCAAAGCTGGTGAACGACCCACAGCACTTGCCAGCATTTCATGTGTTTTGCATTGCATCGAACCAAGCTTAGCGTGATAGATTACAGTTAAAGGGACCGACTATGCCTTTTTTTCAACAGAGTGTTTCCCGGCTTGCCTTTCGTAGTGTTCGTTGTGGCAGCAGTTAATCCCAAAAGCATGTAGTTGTTTATAAGCAGCATTTTTCGATCTGAAAGGCTCTGAATACTGATTTTCCTTTTTGTCCAGCGAGCATTCATAGTGATGGCGGTAGCCCTTCTCGTGACTTGTGCATGCTATCGTTGTGCTTTCGCAGCAGTTCCCATAACTACACTTAGCCACATTTATTCTGAGCTTTACAACTATTCTTTAAAATAACAAGCCGTTACAATGAGATCATGTGGCTTTATACAACTTCCCAGTATTTGTACTGCATTGCACGTGCCTGTGTCGTGGATGCCTTGTCCCAGTCATCATTACTCTCTCAACACAGGAGCCAAGCCAAGTCACCAAATATGTCACTGCACATAGCGCGGCTGTGCCGAGCAGAGGCACACGTTATTTCTGAGACAAAATGTAGGTATAAGAACCACGTCACCCCAAAATCTTAGTGACCTGTATACTGCATGCATGGTTTCATGAGCACGCAGAAATGTTGCTCAAGAAGCGCTGACGAGCATGGGATGATTACGTCATGCAAAGGCAACGCCACTTCAACACGTACTACTAACGCAGGCTTATATGTACATTTTTATGAAGTAATATCTTTTACTCTGAAGAAGGAAACAATCTTTCAATACCAGCAATAAAATATTGAGCGTGTATACTAGTCTACGATCACGTGACAGAGTACATCGAATAATAGTTTACGACTCCAGGTGACGCCACAGGCCATTTCTCACAATTTTCAATGAATAAATAAATATCTAACTCCACTTCTCACGAGAAAAACAAGGTTGCTCTGAGTCACTATGAGGGACAATCTTTCCATTCGTGCAGTCATCTCGTTTCATGTTTTGGACAGTTGTCAGTTCATTTGAAAAATTGCCAGGTCTGCACTGAACGAGCAGCCGAGTTGCAGCGAAAGCTAGAAGAGTGGCTTTTCAGAACCTTTTCTAAACACTCTTCGGGTAACTGCTGTGAGTACGCTTGCCGAGTACCCACTAGGCCATAATCATAATGTTTGTGTAGATGGCCAGCATTCTCTATGCTATCTTTCGTCATTCTTCGGAGAATTGTAGTATCCGCTACTCACTTGCTAGAAATCTTGTGTAATTTTTTAATTCAGTGGCTGACGACATCAAAAAATTATGCCTGAAGGGAGTATGCACCACAGTTAATAGGTGATCAAGAACAAGTTTTCTAATGGGTTGGAACTCGCTCGTTACCCAGTTTGCATGGAGCAGTGTCTGGTTGTTTTTTAATGTTTTAAAACACTTAATTACTCATATTATTGTGATTACTTCCCGACATCAAGCCTACCTAAGGCCAGTTTAGAAATGAGTTATAAGCACTGGCGTGGCTCAGTGGTAGTATACTGGGCTGGCATGCAGCGGACCCGGGTTCGAATCCTATTGTGTCCTTCCTGTCTTTTATCTAGTTTTTTTTTCTTCTTGCGATACTGGTTACGGACACTAGCAGCAGAGAACTACGGCGCCGCACGTTACCGGTGTTTTGATCTCAACAGCCTTTGCTGTAAAACTACAGCCTGTCATGAGTACGGATCCAGAGGGAGGGTGATCGCTTCCCCCCACCCCCCAAACAAAACCTGTGTAAGCACCAGTCTCCCCCCCCCCCCCCCTTTAAGAGTGCTTGTCCACCTCTTACCACCAATTAGAATAAACGAGTGGGACCATTTTGAGCACACATAACTCTTATTAATACGGCTTCTTCCTGCTACTAAAAACAAAAATGTTAGGACCCCCACCCCCTCCGGAGTTACTTCAGGCCGCTGCCCCCCTCTCCCAACATAAAATCCTCCTCTGCCTGCAACAGACCTAGGTCAAACCCCAAAGCAGAATTGCGAGCACACCTGGATGTGGCCCCTCAAGGTAGAAAGGCGGGCCTTTCGTCACATAATTGTGCTCGGCTCGACTCTCACCTGGCACACTTCGCTTGGCCCGCTTCCTCGCCGCGCTCGCTTCGCGTTCCTGTCGAGCATAGTCGGGATCCGATTTCCGTTTACGGTTACATTCTCGGGCCGCAGCACGCCTAGCTTCGAGGCAAACGGCCTCCTCTTCGGCTGTGCGAACTTTGCACGGCCGACCCGTTGCTTCCGAATGTCTAAACCGTACCCTGGTGGTGTTGCCTGAACACGGCCGAGCAAGCGCTGGCGCGCCCCTACAGAGAACATCTGGAGCTGGACGTAGACATACATGGTTGCTAAGCGACAACTATGCCGACGTCACACCAGCTGCGCAGCATGGATAGGGTGGCTAGCATGAAAAGGTCTATTTGGCATGGAGGACAACTTTGCTGATAAACAACGGTGCGGATATCACTGTAGTTGCTGCACTCTGCCGGAACTCGATCTTGTTGGAGCATGGAGCACACCGATGACGACGTGACGGTGCTGTTTGTCGTTGATGCTACTGCGGCCTTGGTCAGGTTGTAGTACAACCACAGGGGGTCGCATACCTTGCAGATGTGCCCGAAGCTCCTATCCAGGAACTCGCGCTTGAACTGCGCTGCCTTCGCCGCCGACTCGCATTGCCGCGCCGCTTCGAGATTCGCTGCTCGTTGTTTACGTTTCGCTTCGGCTTCGCGTTGCCGCTACGAGATCTGCTACTCGACGTTGACGCTTCAATTCGGCTTCCCGAGCTCGGAGAATGGGGTCCGCTAGCCGCCGTTTCCTTTCGGCTTCGCGAGCCCGAAGTTCGGGATCGGCACGCCGCCGCTCCCGTTTCGCAGCCCGAGCCTTCTTCTCCGCGGACACTGCTGGCATTCATCGCGGCGTTGCGCAGGGGAGGTGCGCGGGCTCTTACACCGTTATACACCGCCGAACTACCGTCCCCAGCGGAGTGTGCAGCTGTCTCACCACCTGTCATGCGCAGAGGATTCCTAGAGGGGAGGGGACCCCACGGGAAGGATGGACAAAGCCCCCACCTAAAAGTGCGGCAGCTTGGGCTAGTTGGTATGGCATGACGATAGTTATAGCGCGAGAACAAAACGACGACACAGAGACAAGTGTCTTTCCTGTCTTTCTTGTCTCTGTGTCATTTTGTTCTCGCGCTATAACTATCGCCCCACCTAAAGCTGCTTGGAATCTAAATAGGCGCTGCGCAGTGCTCCCTACCGGTTGCCCTTCTAACCACCACCATCTAAAAAGTTCTTCCTTTAACTCACGTGCAACCTTGGATGTGGAACGCCGGCAGCAGGGCGGGCCTTTAGACCGGCCAATTGTCGCTGTTTTCGCCTCCGTGCCGCTTCTGCCTCGCGCCTTCGCTTTGCATACTCCGGGTCCAATCTTCGTTGTCGCTTCTCCGGGTCCAATCTTCGTTGTCGCTTCTTGATTCTTTCACTGGCCACGTAAACGGGATCTAATCGTCGTAGACGACAACGCTCACGGTCCGCTGCACGCCGAGCCTCGCGGTAGGCGGCTTCTTCTTCGGCCGTGCGCTTCTTCCTCGGTTTACCCATGGCCAGCGTTGTAGGCAAACACAGCTCGCTCGGCGCCAGGTGTTCCATGGCCAGCCAGGCTCCGCGACTAATCCACACAACACCTACCACTTATCTCCGTCACGGACAGCAGGAAAGAAATCACTACTGCATGACAACAGCTTCGGTGCTGCCCTACTCTTCGTGGCTCGAGTTAGTTACTGTATAATGCTTTCAAGGTAGCATATACAGTACCTCTAGCTCGAGCGGGCGCGCTGCGCAATCTTTACATGTGCCCACAGAACACCTGCTGCCTGCCTCTATGGTGGCTAGAAGGAAGATGCCACTGAGCCAGCACCATCCCGGCCGCGCCTTGAAAGGAGACGTGCTGCTATTTCATTCGGCCGTGGAGCGGCGCGCTAGTCGCCACCATGATCAGTTGAGAGCGCTTGTCAGCCGCTAGTGCGGCACTTTTAGTCGCTTGCTCGTGTGCTCGCAAGCTGCAAAGTCTGCGCTTTCCCTATTTGGACTTGTTCGGGATCAATACGTGCCAATGTGACCATGCAACAGTGATGAGTAAGCAGCAAAGACACTTCTTTGCACCTGGATGCATTGCGGGATATGCTTCGGCCCGCAAACAAGGGAAGAAAGCGTCTCTCTTCTCTGCTCCAGCCGACGATGAACAGCGCAAGGCCTGAGAGCGTACGATTCCTCGCGCTGGCAAACCATTGGAAAAGAACTTCTTTGTGTGCGAAACTCATTTCGACGAAATATTCATCGTCCGTAGCCACAAGCATGTTATCATCGGCTTCTTAGCAACTTAATTGGGAAAAAGCTGTACCTAAGGAGGGTGGGTTCCTGAGTGAATCAAGTGCCGGAGGACTCCACGTCACTCTAACCAGCGCCCTTTTTATCCGGCACAATGTCATGAAAACATTGGGCTATAAATACTTGATGACGTCTTGCCTCTGCCAAGACGCACTTACAATCTTTTTTTGGAATTCTGAAGCAAATGTCTGGCTCGATTGATCACCCTTCGCCGACACAATTTTTGATATCTGTGAATTGCCTCAGTTTATACAGTTCGATACAGTCCCCCTCGAATGGAAACATACCTTTTGGAGTTCCGAGCAGCTTTCTATGTCCTGGCATCCACAGTGATTCAATAAAATTGCAGGATAACTGGATGAGCTGCGAGATTTGAGGCGCCTCAAAGAGCTTCATGGAATTGTTATTGCTCGTGAACCTCTCCCTGACCCCACTGATCTAATTGGACGCAAAAGTGACTACCTGATCACTTATTACGTCAGTGGCTATGTAGCCCGGAAGGTGGTGAAAAATACGAAGTGCAACGAATGTAGCATGTTGTTGCTTTACTCAGAATTCCAGCTTGCTACCGGCAAAATCATGACTTCTGTACCCGTCCGAGTCCCCAAGAGACCTTTTCAAAGCTAAGGAAGATGTATTCGCCTATTGCTTCAGTTTCAACAAGTTGAAAAGTGACAGCATAACAGACCTTATATCTTGCCTGTCTATGAAGAAGTTAAATATGGTCGGCTGTGAACACCACAAAGTGGAAGTGACAAATCAGATAATTATATTCTTTACACTGACCAGAATGCATTTTTTCCTTCCTGGAGAAAATGCCCCCAATAAAAAAAAGTGGAGTGTTAACTCAGCGAACAAGGTTTTTTTATGTTATTGAGTATTACTCATGCTCTGTTGTTTCTTGTGATTTTACTATTGTATTGTTCGCATTGTTATAGATATCCCATTAACAACTGGGATGTCACTGTCTGGTTGTGCTTCACATATATAGAAATCAATTGTTTCGTGAACTGGTTTGTGACTGTACCTATGTTTGCCAATGAAATCTCAATGTGATGTGTGTATGTATGCCCATTGTATCATCGTGTATTTACTGTTCTCTTTAGTTGTCTCATTCACTTGCTTTAGCTGAGTTTCATATAACTTGCAGTTTTCTTCAACCATAATGCATATGTTGTGTTTATTTTCATGTTGTTTTTTGCTGTCGAGAAAATAAATGTCTTGCTTGTAAAATTAAATCTTGATTGCGCAAGTCATAAAAATAACGGCTGCCGATACCTTTACATGCATTGAAACCACGGAGAACACTGCGGCATCAAATTTTAAAATTGCACGGACTTTGTTTTGGTGTCAAGTTCACGGCAAGTTACTTGATTCTCTATCTTCTAAGCTTCGTAGCTGATATACTACGAAGTGAATTGAAAACACTAGTTTTCAGTGCCAATACGTGCTTTGCAGCGCGCCGTCAGAATTGTGACAGGTGGACTTTGTTATAATCCGCACGGTGGCGTGAAATATTTGCAACGAAAAACGACTGATGCGCGGGCGCGAGAAGGGGCATCTCCACGCAGGAATTCCTCCGTGGGCATCTCGAAAGCGACCGCAGCGCCACCGCATCCGGATGAATTCTCGCTCGCTCTCCGGCGCGCCGATTGCTGACACCTCTATGGTGGCTAGAATTGGGAGGTGACGCCAACGGGAGCTCGGAGCCGCTCCTTCGTTTCGAGCAGCGCGGCGGTGGCGCTGTCGGCGGAATGGTGATGCTAGTTACGCGCGCGCGCATTGAGCGCGCGGACCTTTCAAAGATGCTGTTGCTGAAGCATGATTCAGATAAATTGGCGATTCAGATAACTCACTGTGACGATGGCTGACAGAACGCCATTTCAAGCATTAAAAGAAATTGGCTGCCGCTGCAAGACTTCTGTGACGTTGAATCTGCGCAAATTAAAGCTTTCGTTCGCATATCCCTGCAGTGTTTTGGAGTGCAAGGCGACGGCTTTTTTTTAAAAAAAAATATTACCAAAGTTCTGGGCGAGGAAAATAAAACAAATATTTATTGCACATCATATTATTAGGAAGATCTATTGCACATCATGGAATACAGGGTAAAATAAAATGAAAAAATACGCACATTTACATACGCTCGGGAGTAGTTAAAAACATTGAAACATTGCACACAGACAGCGCATCGCTTGGCACTAAGTAATAAGAGGCATACAATCACTTTCCACTCGGCAAAAAAAAATCAATAGAGCTTAAAGTTACAATATCAAACTCAGAGCACGCGTCTAAGCTTCAGCAATTTCATTCTTTCCTGCTTAGCGTTTCGTTTGCTGTTCTGGGCTTTGACATGAAAGTGGAGCCTAGTAAGAACATAAAACTTGATAATTTTGTTTGTGAGGGACATACTGTGGTCAGGGCAGCCAACAAGTGTAAGCTTTCTTAACTGCAAGAAGGAAACCAAGTCCATGATGCTGTCAGGTTTGACTTCTGTAACACTGAAGCAGTGGGTAAAAGTGTTCTCGAGAGTGGTCACGAGTTCACTGAGCTTGACTGATGGGTACAGCAGGCCTCCTCGGTCAATAGCAGCCGTGAGGGATGCTGCAGCTGGAGATGGATCGTTCTCGCCTTGTAGGAGCTGCTGGCTGCACTCTGCACATTTGGTGCTTGCAACGCTTTTTCTTGCCACATATCCAGCCATGTGGAATATGAGTCTGGCATCGCTGCTTTGCACGACCATGTCTGCATGCTCGGTGCCGTGGCCGTATTCATTGAGCACTTCATGTGCTTCGGCAAGGTTTCCTACGTCAAGAAGCTCGTCTAATTTCCTCCGAGGAGTGAGGTCCTTTCCGTTGTCAGCTCCCAGCAGACTTCTCAGCAGTCCTGAGGACACATTGCTTCCTTTCGGTGGTTTTGCCAAATTCTGGAAGCTCAAAGTGTTGACCGAGATTAGGAACTGGGAGGCAGTCGGATGATCATTGCATCCAGACATTTGTCGGACGATTCCAAACAGCCTCTCCAGGGGGTCCTGACTCAAGCGGCATGTCATCATATAGCTGAAGTTCAACTTCATCGTCAGGTAGCGGAGAAGGTGTAGCGTGCTTGATAAGGTAACACGAAGCCCCTCGGCTGTACTGCGGCTTAGGAAACCTCCGGAGCCAGCAGCTGTTTCCCAATCGTCCAGGTAAGTCAAGAAGTTTTGAATGCACTTCTCGTGCATCCCTCCAGGCTTAAGTGCACCCGAACTGCACCTTGAAGTCATGGCCTCAATGAGCCTTCTCATTCTTTCCACAAAGCTGACTGTCGCCGCTGTGCTCCCATGCTTTTCTTCGATGGTTGCATTGTACAAGAAAAGGCCTCTGAGGACTTCATCACTGTAAAGCCGCACTGCATAATTTACCCTCATTTTCTCAAAGCCATTGGGATGCACAACCGATTTGCTAATATGAGGCATGGCTTTGAGAGTCGTGTCATGCTGTTCATCAAGCTTCCGGGCACAGTCAATAGGGTCAACACTGGCATGGCCTTCTGGCAGTTTCACGCCCGTTCGAACAAAGGTGTTCCTCACACATTTAAGAAGGTGTGGGAAGTCCGAGATGAAGTGCAGAAAACGTTCTGGGTCTGTAGGGTGCTGCCTTCTACATACTGTGTTTTCTTTCCTGCCGTGTATGCCGAATGAGTGCCACATGCTTCTGTTCCACGCAGCTCCATCAGTGGTGATAAAGTCTACGTGCAGACCGGCGTTTTCGCTCATGACTACTGCTTCGAGGATTATTTTGCCTAACGTCTCGGACTTCACATTGCTGCGTGATGCGAACACACCAATAATCTGGTGCCACGTGCCTGTAAAAGGCACGAACAATACTACAAGGCCATGGTCACATGCTACGGAGCGCTCACTCTCTGGTGTGAACTTCCCAAGGTCCACAAAACCTTCGATGGTGCCATCGGTTCCCAAGCTCAAGTGTTCAGATAGCTTAATCTCATCAATTAACAGCCCACCATGGCGCTGGAACAAGTCCATAGATTTTGTTTTTTCCGCCACAGCAGCAAACACTTTTTCGCTCAGGCCGAATCCACTCCTGTAACGCTTGAGATATCGACGTAGTGATGTTCGAGAAGGCAACGCCATGATGTTGTTTTTGCGTATATGCTCATAGAGGCGTGGGCTTTTCATGGACATAATAAGGCACTCTAGAGCCCATTCACTTTCATACTTCATCCCTTTCGTGGATTTTCTTTTAGCCGCAGCAAAGCACGCCTTGACTTGTTGCTGCTGCTTAATGGGTAGGGCCTTCACCGCTTCTTCAAATGCTGTAGAATCATTCCGTGCATTCTTTTCTTTCATTTGTTTGATGAGTGATTTAGCCTGCAGGACACTCAGGCGACTCCTTTTCGCTTGCGCTGTTCGCAGCTTAAGCCTGTATGAAAGCTTTTGGGACTGGGCCACATTTTTGCCTTTTCTTCGCCTGTAGGACTCACGATTCAGGAGTAGTCTTCTGAGGTGCTTGCATTGTGGGCAGGCTTTTTCTGGCGTTGGAGCAACCCCACGGCAAGATGGGCTGAAGGTTCTGCCATCAAAAGTCTTCTCCTTGTACTTTAAATTCACTCCAAATTCACCAGTTTTACCAAACCCTCTGCATGGTATCATGGAGTCGACGTCGCGAAGCAACTCTTCTGCCATTTCGATGTCGGTAATGTCAAGGGTCTTTATTTTTGTGGCTTGCACAAAAGCTGTCGCTTGAAGTTTGTTTTCATCTGATGTCATTAGCACATACTTGTCAATAGTCAACTTGTCACCATCTAGTGCGCAAACTGTAAACACCGTGGCGTTGTCGGCTCCAGCAATTAGATGTCGAGCCCAGTAAGCGCTGGGAAGACCACACTTGCGGACGTCGGGAATTGCGGGCACATTCGGAACAGGTATTTGGTTACTGTCGCTTTCTGTGCTGTACGAGCCAGCTGTCTCCTCGCAAGCAGACGTGCTTGGTTCCTGACGCCGAATTTTCGATGGTAGGCCGCAAGTGGATGTTCTTGACGTCCTTTTCTTCGGCACTTTCTTTGAAAGATACGCAGGAACATTTGGGAATATGGTTGGCACCGCGTCAGATTTCAGCACCGGTTTCCCTCGGGGAATCTGAACAGTTTCGCCGTTTATCACATGCGTGTAAAAACGCTCAATAAACTGCTCGTCGAAATGAAGCTCACATAGCGCCGACTTCACGTCCAACGACTTGTCGGCACGGGGTACGGCTCGTTGCCAGGCTTCGAAGAGGGCAGGGTCTTTGGGAACAGAGAAAAGAGAAGCACGCTGACCTTGCTCCCTCGATGACACATAGCCGCTCGTGCAGCCAGGAGCAAAGCAGTGGCGTTGCCTCGCTTTCGTAGTGCTGGAGTTCATCCTAAGGTCGGCACTCACACTGTCATGTCAGCAACTAAATACATTTTGCCATAAGCGAGACATCAACGCGGAAAACTGCACACACCCAGACACGCTTCCAGAGGCGAACCAGCGAACCCAGCGGCGAGTCGACGAGAGAGCGCGGAGCGCGCGCTTCGCCCGCATCACTATGCCGACAGGAGCGCCGTGGTGGCCGTCGCGGCGGCGCTTGAAAACGAGGATCGCGCGCGCTCGGCGAATATGCGGGCGCTGGCGTCACCTCCCAATTCTAGCCACCATAACACCTCTCCTTCTAGACGCTCGCGGCTAGTGTTGCCAAATGTCCAAAAGCAAAAGTCGCTAAATAAGTGTGTAAAAGTAGCTAAATATTTTTTTTTACCAATTTGAAAACAATTTTGAGCATGTTCTCCTCATGCAACAAATTTATTGGTGGCCTTGTCATCTCAAAGATTAGAGACAGCTGTCCCATTACGTTTTCTTGCAGGCAGAACATGATTTAGCAACAAAACAATGTACGCTTGTTTTAACCCCTATAATGTTTGCAGACTTTTTAACGCGCTCGCAAATTACGAGCTGCGAATGTATGTAACATTGTAACGCGGACTGAAAGAGAAAGAAAGAAGAAGAGGGAGCACACTCTTGAGCGATGGTGATTCGGCAGGGACGGTTGAGCGCTGGCATTTTCAGTGTAAATAAACCCATCACATACTGTAATTTTTAGCGAATTCGGCAGCCGCAAAAAAAAAAAAAAACTGAGGGAACAAAAAATTTTCTCGGCGAGCGGAGTTCTTCATTGGGATGGGCAAATAGCCAGAAGCTTAGCACACCAAGTTGAAAAAAAACTTCGTTGCGACTTTGTCGTCAAAATGCGAAAGAAACACGTTGAAATCCGTGACGTCATCATCGGAGATAACAGCGGGAAATTTAAAAGGAGGTCTTTTGACCGATATTTATGTCTATTAACCTTGGGCGATGGTATTAACGACAGTGGAGTTTTCAGGTTCTAAGGTATCTGCTAAACTAATTTATGTTGTTGATATTTAGTGTCATTTTAACTTAACCTTTCATGCTATCATGCTTAACATGCTATCAGATGTTTTAACATACATCAACGAAATTGCGTGGTTGAAAATCGGGAAACATATAGACACCTGACACACATAACGTACATTAGAGATTTTAGCTTACCTCTGAATGTACAATGAATTGCATTGGCGAATAAAACATCATGGCCTATATTTGTATACAGGAAGCCATATATCATACGGTAAATAGTAATGATGAAAGCCTGCCTGCCAGCTTGAGAAGTGAAAAACAAATTCTCAGTACAAGTGTAAAGCCATGTCAGTGGTGCACAGAATTCTAGGATTAAATCTGCAAGTTGCAAGGCATCTTCTGCCGCTGCATAGGATGCCTTCGTGCCGATTTTCGCAGCCACGTCATCTAGCAGGTTATATTCGTGGCACTTTTTTTTTTGTATCTCCGAAGGCCGTACAGCATTTTCAGTTACGCATTCAAAGTGTCCAGCCTGAAGCGACACCTGCACTTCACAATGCTCATGTCGCTCACCGTTCAATGCCGGCATTCGAGAAGGGCAGCGACAGCACTGTCATGGCGAGTTCAGTGAAAGGGTTCTCGCCGTGCGCATCCTTGTAAGAACTTACTTCCTGCCAAAAACTATCGGTTCTGTTTGTACACAGCAGCACCATTTTACGTGCCGCAAGTTTTTCCACTGCGTTTCGCGATCAGACAGGGCTTCCACAGAGAGGAACTGCGATGCCGATTCCGTAATTAGATCTTGTATTAGCTTCAGTGCCTGCTCTACAGAAAGGAGAGAAGTCTTTTGCAAGAACTGAATGTTTTCGGGAAGCCGTTGCATCTGCTTGCATAGTTCCACGATGCTTGCATAGTTCCACGATGAAACGTCGACAGCGAAGGCCTAGCTCTTTTTCGTCGTCACTTGGAAAGGATGCGTCTCGGAGTGCTGTTTCAAACCATTGACCAAAGCACGAATTAGGGTAAAGATGCTCGTTGATGTTGACTGTTAACACGTCGTATCGGGAAGCTGGTAGGGATACTTTGTTGGCTGTTGACTTCACAAGAATCATCAGATCTTCGAACAATTTCATCGGGTCTTGGTACTCCGCTTGATATGATTTGTTGACACGCTGCACTTCAGCTAAAAACCCAGTCCAGCAGGAGTACGTAGCATTTGTTCTTGGGGTCACTGTACACTTAACAGAGCATCATTGCCGTGTAGGAATTTTTTGTTTTTCTGTGCATTTCCGAAAACTTCCTTGAGTTCGGTCCATTAGGCAAGTGTTCTTAACTGCCGCATGTATTGACAGCCAGCGCGTCTCACAGGCTAGCGGTATGGTAAGCAAAGCCTCTCCGCCGTTTAGTTCACGGTATAAGCTTTGGTACTCCAGTTTCCTTGTTGAGGGGTGAGCAAACCAACGGTATGACTACCTCGCCAGAAATTCTATGTTTCTCGGCAAGGCAACCGACGCACGTGAAACAGCAAGTTGAAGGGAATGACAAACGCATCGCACCATAATAACATGAGCAATTTCATTTCTCAGACGTGTGTAGACGCCACTAATCACACAAGTAATGAAGTTCGCATTGTCTACTCCTATGCCAACAAGGCTTTTTGGGTTCAGACCCTTGGACCGCAATCCTTCTAAAAGCGCTTAAGTGATGCTTTCAGCGTCGCACTTTTTGAGTTCTTGTAGGGTAAGGAAAGTTGAAATAACCTCAGCGTTTCACAGAGAAAAATGCCTAATGGTGAGGCCAAGGAGCTTCAGGACACTAATATCGGTCGACTCGTCGATCAGAACGCTGTACTTTTGGTGGCCAATATTGTCCTACAACGATTTTTCGAAGTGCGGTCCAAGGACGTTCCTCTTTATATTGGTGCACTTTGTGCGGTGAATCTTGAGCTAAGAGGCAACCTGGCTATCTTGAAAAATTCGCTGGCAAGCTTCTCCGATGTGATCGATGGTGTTCATGTCACAATGCTCAGCGACAAAAAGTGGAAGGGTTGCTTCTGCCTGCTGTACTGGGCTAGCCATTACACATGGCATGGCATCGGATGTAGTGCACTGATGTAGTCTCTTGCTTGGCACACATGCCACGTGTTTTGAAGACGTGGTGTGCTTCTCAATGCTCGCCTTCTTTGTCTCAATATAACATTTACAAAATTTGCAAAAGGCCTTGAAGTGGTAAGTCTTATGGAATTGTCATTAGCCACTCCTTGTACTTATTCTCTATAAGCCTGCAGAGCCTGAAGCGTTGTTTGTATACTTTGCTCTTGTCTGTTGTGTGTGAGTTCCTATACACCTTTTCACAGGAAGGAAAAAAACACCGCCATGATGGGCTGTGCGCGGGAGTACAAAGGCTAAGGGCGCAGCGATGCCAGTGCATTTTCGAGGGGACGAGCCAATTTGCACAGCCCAAGGAGGGTTGATGGCGGCGCCCAGGGAGGCGTTTATGAAAAGGTGAATAACACAACCCTTAAAGAGTATGCACATGGCGCACTCACAAAAAAGGCCGAGTGTCACAAAAGAGCGCTCGACTCGGCGCGCACTGCTGCTTGCAGAAGACGGCGTAAAACAGCGGCGCCAAATTTCCCCAGTGCAGCGGAAAAACAACCACCAATAGCCACGAGGCAGCGCCAGGCGCCGATCAATCGTATGCGAACAGTCGGCGAAGACACCCCCTCGCCCTTGAAGCGCCGTCGCGTCGGGATTTTAGAGAACCGCCGAATGATCACGAGAGAACATCACGTGACGCCGAGAATCCCAGCCACGGTTGGAAGGTGCCAGGAGGAGACTCGGAGGTCACAGTCGCATGAAAACGCTTCACGAACAAAATGATTATAGACAGTATTACAGAACGAGACCACGTATGCGCAGAGGCGGTTCTCGCGAATGCATACAGCTCCCGGCCAAACAGAGACCACGGAGAAATAACCACCGCACGGTAAAGATCCTCACAAGTTAGTGAGGAATCTTACGGTAGACCTTTCGTTCTCACCACCTAAACGTCCCCAAAAAAATGTCCAACACAGCGATTCTGTCGCCGTCTATTCATACATTTTAAGCCAAGTCAAGCCAGTTTTAAGCGGCTGTTGGGTGAACCGAGCGTTTTGGCCCGTGGTTTTGGCCTTCAAAAGGTTCGTGCCACCCGGTGGCAGGAGGCGCGGCCAATCCCAAAACTTGCAGAAAGAAGCGAGATTCGAAAATGTCATGTATAGCATACCGCTTTCTTATGTTAGTGTTCATAGGACATGCATGCATGGTATTGGTTTCGAAACACACATTATTAAGGGCGTCACAACGGTGCAACTAGAAAATATCACTACACTGCAGGTAGACTAATTGAAAAAGCCAGAGTAATCTAGCCTTTTCATTTAGCTCCAAATTTGGAGCTAGATTGTGACTAAATAGCTAAAAGAGCTACTTGTAGCTAAACAGAGATTTTGGTAGCTAGAAGAAAATAAATTAGCTAGATCTAGCTACAAGATAGCTAAATTGACAGCACTGCTCGCGGATGTTGGCTGAACCCACGGAGGAAGGAAAGGTTCCTTCCTCCGTGGCTGAACCGGGCCGGCGCGCAGCCCGGGGTGCCGAGCTCCGGGGAACCACGGTAGAGACAACCGTTCGCGGCAACCGGCACGCGCAAAAGAGACTCAACTCTCGCCCGCCACTAAGGCTTGCTTCCGCCAGGGTAGGGTGGCTAGAATTCTAGCCACCCTAGACAGGAGTCACTGCCGGTGATACCCTATGATGATGATGACGATAGTGGTGCTCAACGCGAACACAACGCCATCTATCGCCCGGTTGTTGTAACCTGAAATGCGGTTTTGGGGCGAGACACGTGCGCCACGCGGCGCAAACCACATTACAGGGGGTGTCAGCATCCCCACAACCTGGACGAATAGATCACACGTTTTCCTGATCTCACCAATGTTTTTGTTAAGGAGAAAGTATTACATGCCTCGTCAAATGCGAGAGCTGACTGTCAGTGGCATTGACACAAATGATGTGGACATAATCGTAAGTCGATGACATCACCGATGGCTAGAACTTGTGACGTCACGGGACGACCTCACCAAATGACATCGTCGTTTGGTCAAAAAGTGGTCCCACTACAAGGCCACCTTAGGGATAGAAAGCTTTCAATTCCTGTCAAACCTGAGGCATTGGACACCACGTATGTTGTTGAAAGGTTTCAGGAGAGACCAATGCAACGGAGCGAAAAGAGAATGGCTCACGCCGTTTCCACCATCTTAGGCAAGTGCTCAAGAGACGGTACGATTTTTTTTAAGACGACAGTCTTTGTTAGGATACTTGAACGCAGAAATTTCGGTCATCGTCTGTCTACCACTCAATTCATCCCCAGTTTTAGCACTTCCGTATGACCCAGTCATCTTTATCTGGTGGCAGTGTTCATACTTGTGAACATTGATCGACGATGAAAAAACAAAACAAGTGTTACGCAAGTAGTCTCAATACGCAAGTATTAGGTGGTGTGTTTCTCGACTTGGGATTACAAAAATACCCAATTTTGAAAAACCTAAGTAATTCTACACCTCACACGAATTACGTGTTTCTTACGGTGCGATGAAAAAGTGACGCTCTGCACGAAAACGCACCCTGTGGACTACACGGTTCAGCCATTTGCAAAAAGCTCCAGGTTCTGTACGATCTCCTGTTTGTCGGCATTACTCCTACTTGTTCATATCTCACACAGCACCTCCACACAGAAGGCTGTCGTTTTCCGATTATATTTGCAGCGAAACGGGCAGATACGCGGCTTTTTTTTTTGTTACCGTGAAGTAAGTCAGTGTCGGCCGGTACAAAAGGTGTCTGCGGGAAACCAAGCAAAGATCATCGTTCTCCGACGTCCTACGAAGCTCGGCTCGACGGAGCCAAGCTCATGGCCACGTTGTGCGCCACATCCTGGTCGAACGCAGGGCGCGGGTTTGAATCGCGGCTGCGGCGGCTGCATTTTCGATGGAGGCGGAAATGTTGTAGGCCCGTGTGCTCAGATTTGGGTGCACGTTAAAGAACCCCAGGTAATCTAAATTTCCGGAGCCCTCCACTATGGCGTCTCTCATAATCATATAGTGGTTTTGGGACGTTAAACTCCACATATCAATCAATCATCCTGGTCGAAGTATTCGCCTCGCTCGAAGTCCTTAGGATCACCGCCGAGAGTGTTGCCGAGAACGTTATGCACTTCGCTGGAATACCCCTCTCGTGGTCTGTAGAGTGCGACGCACGGAGACGAAGTCCAGAATGTGAAGCAGTACACGTCGTGGCCCGTAGTCGGGCTTTCGCTCTCCGGAACCAACGAGCACGCGTGAATTCGTTCTTCGGTTATGGCCAGCGAGTCGGTGGGGACGTGCTTCGCATCCATCGTCAGCAAGAAGCGGTCCAAAAGTGCCTCCTGGACGTCGGGGGCGTGATAGAGAATCCAGAAACCGATCGCCCTGTTGGAGATAAGACAGGTATAAATCGCGCAAATGCACTCCAGACGCTCCTTCACGTCCGACATGAGAGCGATACTAGAGCGGATTGCGGCGATGGCTTCGGGAACGGACATTCCGGTGATCTTCGGGATGGGAAGAGAAATGTCACCGTCCAGGCAATACAGTTTGCCCGCTTGGACGCTGGACAGCGTCGAGCACAACCTGTCCAATTCTACGGCAGCCATCGGGAATAACAGAAAAGCACGCAGACGAAGGGTTCCACCTCTGAGGAGTCGGTGGTTGCTTGGGGCAATACTATCCTCGTCGGCCGCGGAGATTCACCGCCTAGACTGCCGGTTCGAAGAGCTGTGCCGTCCGTACACTGTTAGAGAATACCATTTACATGTCCAACCGACAAAACAGCAGCCGCAGAGGTACCGTGGCCGGCGCTTTCTGTTGCGCGCCTTAAACGGCTCCCAACCCGTCTCCTACCAGAATTTTGTGAAAGGGCCTAATAAATAGTGCCGTTCACAGGATTGGCGCTTGGTCACGGTGGTGACATTCTACAATTTACAACAGTCCGTACCATAGCGATTTCGTTTTGGCAGCATTAAAATTTTAAACGCACTACATACTTGTTCGGAAGTTGTGCGGCGGCGCTGCTCTACAGCCATGGCGCGCAAGAACACTGGCGGGCGTGCGGTAGTATTGCGCAAGCCGTGGGTAGCCGTGGCCTTCCGCTGTCGCGACGTGGTATTTTCTCCTTTCTGGAGTAGTGACGGCTTCCACCACGGATTCGTTCCTTTGCGCGCTTTTTTTTTTTTTTTTAGGAGTGCAGCCGTTTAGAGTCTACAGCGTCTGCCTAGGGATTGCACGGTAAGTTTCGGCATGTTCAATTATCTTTTAATTTTGTGTATCTACGAATCACCGACCACTATTTTTTTTTTTTTTTTAGAGGCGAAACTCCTTACGTTGTTGGTCGTATGTTCCGTGTCGTCGTCGTCGTAGTAACCACCTCTCGTTTAGTCCTTAGAATGCACGCTGGATGGCGGTACTTGTATAAGATGAATATGTGACGGAAAGATGCGAAATGGTGGTACTTGGACTGCGTCCGTCCGTCCGTGTGCTTTATTTCGTTTTGTTTGTTTATTATTATTTTTTGCAGTAGTTGTGTCTTCGCCGTGCCACTGTCGTCCGTGGCGTAGGTCGCGTAAGTGCCGATCCTCGAGATGATGATGATAACTGTGCTTTTCTTTTAGTGAAATAAAATTAAATGGCGGTGATGATGATGCCTTTTGTACCGAAGCGAAGCTCACCATCGTTCTAGCCTCGCTGTCAAGCTGTTTTGATCGAGTGACAATGGCTGACGTCTTTTTTTTTTGATGTAGTTATAATACCACAACGTACACCGTTCTTGTTTCAATGACGCTCTATTATCCGTTATTTGACGGTGGCGCGACGCGCTAATACGTGCCACAAGGATTCGAGGAGGAGAAGACGACAAAATCACTCCAAGTGCGAGATGGCTTCCGTGCCTTTGTCTGTTCTGCGAAGAATCGGTATCTATTGAACAATATTTTCTATCATGTCGTAACTAGGTAGTAATTAGGAAAAGACTACTAGCTATTCTGTTTGCGAAGCTAGGTTTAAGTTTAACCACAGAAACTCTGCTAAATTTATGTGCCTCCGTTTTGGGACATTGCCAGAGAGATGTATTCGATACGACCGGTGTGCAATTTCATTCAAGCCACTAAACGTATTTCAACATGATGCCCACTTTTACGAATTCTCGAAAAAAAGAAAGAAATCGAGGCGTAATTTGTAATATGTGAATAAATATGAGACTTGCATCCCAAATTAATTGTGTTTGCCAAACTCAGCTGCCTGGTCGGCTCGAATAATCAAGTTATAGTTAATATAATAGTAATTATTTTCTTGTTTTTTGTTTTTGATTTCTCAATGTTTGGATTTTTTATAATGTCTTCCGTCTTGCGCATCTTTTTTTTTTTGTAAGCAATAGTGCAGTTACCGTCCATATGATACTGTAGATTTTCTTGGCCAATCCCCCAAAGTGGGTATGTGGCATGGATTCTTGGATACAGACAAATAAACCAGCAAACAAACAAACAAAGGCTTTGTCTGTTCCTGTTCACGTCTCTCGAAATGGCTTCTGTTAAATTGTGTAATTTTGATTTGGTCGCCTAGAAGACGTTCACGCTCCTAGCATGAACGTTTGTATGCCTGTGTCCCCAGCGGTTCGGGACGAGCGTGTGATATACTATTAAAAATTGGTTCCAGTTTATTCTATTCTTGCATTCTTATACGTAAAATATCACGCGGAAACTCTTACAAATGGTGATTATTACGCGTGATAAATTGTGCAGGCGTTGTTGGCTTAGTGTACAGACAATCTCGGGTGCCACGTATATAAGCACGTAGATAACAAAGAACAGTTTAACCCGATTATTTACGGTGTGGGCTAACTCAAACGACTGGGAAACCACTCTCGTAACGTTCATTATTTTTTCTCCACTGGCACGTGCAACGAGGGACACTCTTCAAAGCATATCCAGTCGAGCGTTTACTTCCCGTGAAGAAACTATGCATGAATTTTGTAAAAAAAAAAAGCACGAAAAACGCCAGGTTTACGCGGAAGGCGCAGCACATTCACAGCGAGAGCTAGAAGAGCGGCCTTCCAAAGCATTTTCTAAACACTCATTAAGTAACGGCTGCAAGCACACTTGCTAGGTATCCACTACGGCATTAATAATAATGATAGTTTTTGGGTAGCAGGCCGGCACACGCTAAGCTATCGTTTATCGTTCTTCTGAGAATTGTGGCATCTGCTAAACACTGGCAAGGAATTTCGTGCCAATTGTTGATGCAGTGGCTGACGACGATGAGGAATTATGCCTGAACTGGGTATGCGCCACAGTTAATAGGCGAACAAGAACAAGCTGTTGTAATAGGTTGGAGCATTGCACGACCCACTCGTTACGCTATTCGCATTGTGCGACGGCTGCTTGCTCTTTCGCTGTTTTAGAACGTTTTATAAGTCGTATTAACGCGATTCCTTTTCCGACATCAAGCCTGCCTAAGGCAAGTTTGCGAACAAGTCCCAAGTACCAACGTGGTTCAGAGGTAGAATATTGGGCTGGCACTCAGCGGACCCGGGTTCGAGCACCACTGTGCCATTGGTATTAATTATTCTTATTTCGTGCGAATTCGTTAGGATGCCGCCGCCGGCGGCGGACAACTACGGTGCTGAGCTAGACCCGAGTTATGATCTCATAACAAATTTTGCTGCTAAGTAGATCATATTTACGTCGGCTACAACAACGGCTATAAGAGTACGGATTACGTCGAGCTACGCGCTACCGTTTCAATTCCTGCCCTTGCTTAGTTAAAAATCAAAATGACATTAGTTACAATTAGCGAAGAGTTAGATAAGACAATTGCCTGCAAATTTTGGAAGGCTGTAGATCCGCCGGCTACCTACAACATCCTAATTCTAATCCTAATCCTACTCAGAAGTCGAACCTTTTTTTTACGTACTTTTCCGTTATTTCTGGTGGCTGCGGTAGATTTGGACACGCTCTGCTCAACGCTATATATCCAGCGTCCAAGCGGACTAACTGTACTGCTTGGACGGTGGCAGTTGTCTTTCCATCTTAAATATCACCGAAATGTTCGTTCCGGACGCCATCTTCACAATTTGCACGAGTATCGCTGTATTGTGGGACATAAAGGTGCGTCTGGAGTGCGTTTGCGTGATTTATACTTGTCTTTATGTTCGAGACGGTGATCGGTCCCTGGATTCTCTGTCACGTCCCCAACGCCGAGTGTGCGGCTCAGGACGCGCTTTTGGACCGCTTCTTGCTGGAGGTGGATGCGAAGCACGTCGCCACCGACTCGCTGGCTATAACCAAAGAAAGTTCCCGCGTGCTCGTTGGTTCCGGAAAACGACAGCCCGACTACGGGCCCACGACGTGTACTGCTTCACATTCTAGACTTCGTCTCCGTGTGTTGCACTCCACAAACCACGAGAGGGGTATTCCAGTGAAGTACACGATGGATTCGGCAACACTCTTGGCGGTGATACTAACGGCTTCGAGCGAGGCGAACACTTCGATCGGAATGTGGCGCACCACGTGGCCATGTACCAACAGTGCGCTGTTAAATGAAGATGAAATGTACCAGACGACGTTCATTGAAAGATTGCGATCTGTCGGAACCGTTGCGGCACCTGGCGGAGCAGATCTGAACCACGCGTTCCTTTCTGCGTGGCCTCCGAGCTGTGTGCGAAGCACAGTCAACGCAAGCAGCGCACCAGTGTACGCGAAGGCTACTACCAGACACATCAATGACTGCGGTAACCTCTTTGATTCAAGGATTTCGCGCTGAAAGCGATTGCTGCTAAAGCGAGCGAAGGCTTCCTTGTCCCGTCAGTGCGCATGCGTGAGACAAATGGACAAAGCCAAGAAAGTGTTTCTGTTGGATCTGTGCAATTCCTCGCAAACAGCCGAGTTCCATTGGCGTTCCGCGGGGATAAAGCCACCAAGGAGAAAAACCGAAAGCACCCGCTTGGGGGTAGAAAGTTGTCCCCCTTGGCAATGAGAGGATACCCAAAGACGGCCTTCTGGAACTCGGTCCTAAGAGCTGCGTCCACCCGAGGCTTGATAAAACTGAGTTGGTCAGTCTTGCCGGACAAGCCTTTGGGAGAACTGGGGCTGATGAAACGGAGAGCTGCATCCAACAAGGAGTCAAGCGTCTGCCCAAGGAACCCGCGAGAGAAGAAACTTCAGGAATTCGGCATATCGTGTCTGCTCCTAAAAAAAGCGGACATCAATTTGCTCCAGTCTGACGAGGAAGGAGGATTCACCCTGGTTCCCGAACCACTGTACGAAGAAAAGGTGGCAGCGGCTCTATCAGGGAACTTCAGAGAACTGCGGAAAGTAGCTCCGGCAAAAGCGAAACGAGAAGCCGTGAGGCTGTATGAAACAGTGAGGGACTCATTAGGTTGGCCCTACCGGGAGGACGTGCAAAAGTGCCAGCCTCTCTGTCTTCTTCACGGCCAAGACCCACAAGGAGTTGTGTCTGTTTCGGAGCATGACTCCTGGCAGAAACTTGTCGGACGGCATCTGCAAATGCCTTGACCACTGAAGATACCTTCCTCGTGAAAAAAAATCCCCAGGACGTTTTAGATTTTCTAGGGGATGAGTGCCCTCAAAGTGCTTGTGCGTTTTCGGTAGACGTTAAAGACTTATTTTATTCCCTACTTCAGGACATTTTGTGCGAGGAGGTGAAATCTGCATCCAACGCTGTGGTGGGACTTTGTGGAACTAACGTAGACAGCTTTCTTGAACTTCTGAACTTTTATTCGCAGTCGGCGTTCATCACGAGAAACGACAAATGGTACACTCAAATACAGGGCGTGCGCATTGGGTCATGTTTAGCTCCAGTACTCAGTGGTATTTTATTAGCTCGTTATGACAAACGCATACAGCGAGGCTTGCTGAGACAAATACCGTTAAGGTATTCCTCTATGGTAATGATTTCTTAGTCATTTATAGTGCGGAACAGTGTGACACACGGCAGGACGCCGATGAGGGTTGAGCATTATTTCTGATATCATGACTAATCTGGATGCTGACGACGGAGTTTCCCGAGAATAACAAACTTAGATTTTTAGACCTAGAGCTTCTGCCAGAACCTGCCAGAACCAGAAAGCCCTGATACATTTTAGTTGAGCGCATTCCAAGCTTATTGAGTGAGAAACTGCGAAAGCACGCGAGATGGCATCAGTGTCAAGGCTCTGTCATCACCAGGTTGAGAGCAGCTTCGGCAGCCATATTAACAGACATAAGAAAGCAGGCTTTCCTTATCAATTGCTCTGAGGCACAGAAGAGTCACTTCTGAATTAATTAAAGCAGGGAAAGATTATGAAGCACACAATTCAGGAACAGCCAAACCCGAAAGTTTCTGCCATACTTTATATGCACAAACGTTCACACTGCCTAAAAAGAATTATTTGGGGGAAAAAACTAGGATGAAGGTTGTCTTCACAGCAAAAACCATCCAGGGTTTCTATACAAAATTATAAAAAACGAAGGATCTTCAGGTATAGGGTAATATAAGCGTGCAAAAATATTCGTAGAATGTAATGTATGCGTTGTATATTGATTTGCTTCATCATGTGGCCGATACTACACCGGTCAGACGCATGCTGCATGTCTGAACTATCTCCTTAAGGAGTACGCGGATCTCAAGCGCGGATCAGTGGGCAGCCACCTGGAAAGTGACTGTGCAAATTGTGAGCGCACCCCGATACTTGATGAATGCGAAGTAATGGCAAGATTGACAAGAGGGCACGGGAAATGAAGCGTTTTTGATTCGCAAGGCGGTAACCGAGTGTGTAAGAGCCCCATTCGGACAATGAGTACAAATCTGGTCACTTAAACGTAATTTAAAGATACGTATAATAGGATGTTCTGGCACATGCGCCATCAATTTTTCGTTTCTGTGGGTCTTCTCGCACTCTTGGCTTTATATATACGGCCGCCATCTGTGCAATGAAGTGGTTGCAAGTGTGCGCTCTGTCCCATGTGTCTTCTTTCTGAAACGTTCTGCGCACCAAGAAAGTATATTTCTTTCAAAAGAAAATAATTCGTGGCGTTCCACTGCTTGCAAAGCCCACTGTTTCCGCCATGTGATGTTTCGGCTGTCCTGCTAGAGCAGATGCAACTTGGTAGACCTTGCGCTGTCACCCGAGCCAGGAAAGTGCGAAGCGTCGTGAAACTTGTTGAGAAATGACAAGCATACTCGGGGGGGGGGGGGGGGTTGATCGCTTATGTTGGAGAGTAGAAATATCAACAATGCTTGAATATGGTTGGCCACAAGAGACACAGTTGAGAAGCAAATATACCAGAAAGCATGGGCGCATATAAAGGTTCCTTTATTCGACTTGTCAATACCAGGATGTGTCGGCTTGCATAAGACCCGACATGTTTCATTGGACACGAAGTGCGAAGTCCCTTTCTCATCGCCTTCGTCACAGTTATGAAGGAACATGTACATAGAGCGCATTAAGCCATTCTGTCGAGGCCTCGTCACTCAGCTAAGATTAAAATAATGTTCCGCTACGCAGGCGACAACAGATGGTGAACGGTAGGCTTAGGATGATGCCCTCTTCCAGGCGGTGCTCACACACACACAAAGGGGGTGCTCGAAGAGGAGCGCAGCAAGAAATTTAATGTATGAAGCTAAAAGGAAAGTGGAAATTTACATTAAAAATGAAACACTGAGTAAAATAATGTTCAACACAGCTGTCACTACAGCATTAACAGGTGTGGTACTTATCAAGATTTTCGTGGCTGCAGTGTCCGATGGGGATGCGTGGTTATTTGTAAGTCGTCAAGTGGTTTCGGCAAGCTGCACAGTTCATGAAAAATTTTGGTCCGTCAAATGACATCGTCTTGATGCTGGAAAGAAAGACAACCAATGAAGAATTGTTTCGCAAATGAAATAGTTATTCACGGTGGATAATGCAATAAACCGGCTACGGCAGTTATGAACCCAAGCAAATCGCTACTGGTAATCGACGTTACGGAAATAAGCAGTGTTATATATATACCCCTGTCACACGGCCACCACCAAACTCCGTTGAACGCCGTCAACGTAAATCTCCCCTAGGGGGTTCGACGGAGAAGGAGTTGTGGCAGTGTCACACGGCAATGACAAGGTTGTAACAGTTGCCGCGAGGGGGCTCAGCTGGCGCTGTTTGATTTTCGGATAAGTATTCTAATTTAATCCCTATTGATTTTTTTGTGAATCCTCGTTATGCGGTTTTTACAAAAAAGCACTATTAAGTAGGTATGCGACTAACAAACCATTAAAAATAATTTCAAATAAAAACGCATTTGCTAAATGTAGCAATGCTGCTAGTGACGCTGGCCACATTGTGCTTTTAGTTGTTTTGTTGCCTGTGTACATGCCTGGTACGAAAGTTCTTATGCTTCCTTGCCTCGTGAGCGCACATTTTGTGTTGTGAACTCTGGTGGGCGTAAATATTGTAAACAAACACGCGTTGTGAATGAGTACTACAACGAAAGAACGTTTAATATTGCTAAAATGTATTATTCTTTCACTGCGGCCACTTAGTGCTCAAAATTTTTCTCTGACCTCTAGACTGCTGAGAACGAGAGTACCTCGTTTTGCTGCGAAGGGAGATCGTTGAACGTCCTTTGCGAAATGCTCCGTTCAACTTCGTTTGCGTAAGGGTGGCCGTGTGACAGCGACCACATCTTTGTTGTCGTAAGGACGAGGGAGTTGAACGGTCTTCACGGGTGTCCGTGTGACAGGGGTATTAAATTCAAGGGCCCAGAAAAAGACTGTCGGGCTTGCAAGCATCGCTGTGTGTCCCGGCGTTAATGGCCGCGGAACCACGTTCAGCAGAGATGTTACTAGCAATGACTGTTCAATGAGTATTTTGTTTTGAGCGTTACGTTCAATTAAGCAGAAGAAAACCGCACCACATAATTTTTCGTGCTTGATAATTGTACGCTAAATTCAGGATTATCCAAGGAACGCTACATCAATAATGGTATAATTAAAAATGAACGTGTTTAACCACATCTACGCAGTTACTATTCGCGAAAGCAGACCTACCTGTTCGTGACGTTGGCTACACGGATCAGGGGCTTAAATTCTCTTGGCAGAGCAACTATGCCATACATAGAAAGGGAATAGCCTGCAAAAATGACTTACGGTATAAAGTCGGTGGCCGAAAAGGAGGGACAGTTCACCGCGTTGCCCACGCACGGCATGGGAGAGAGTGGGCGGCTGCATCACGGGAACAATTGGAGGACGCCAGCATACAGCGACCTCAGGTCTCGATAAACGCCGCAACGGTAGCTTCGTGGCGGATTTCCCAACGTCTGTCGGAGGACGGTTTCGAGTAACGGCGAATGTATGTCGGGAGTTTCGTGTATGGCTACGCAGGGCTTTGTGTACAAGTCGACGAACAAGTAAGGCCTGAAGTCCCTGCCTCTCTCTTCTTCGGGGACGAGCAGGCAGGTGCAACAGACGTTTTCCGTCGCCTTGGCGAACACGCCGTGGACGCGTCTCTGCCGCATTTTTTTCAGGATGTCGCCGACGATATCAGTGGGGTCCTCCCTACGGTCAGCGCGATAGAGAACCCAGGACCCTATGACGCCCAGGCCGGCCATACAGGTGAATAGGTGTGCTGCACAGTCCAGACGGTCGCGCAGAGTGGCTATGTATTCCAGATGGGCGCGAACCGCGCTGACTGCTTCTGGTACAGACTTGTCGGCGAGCTTCGGAAGGTCGGTGAAGCCGTCGTTGTCCAGGCATCACAGTTCGTGTTGCGGCACTCTCGAAAGGTGCGAGCACAGTACCTCCACGTACGCCATGGTTGCCAGTGACCCTGAAGGCGCCTACGGAAGCTGAATGTTGCGTAGAGTGTTGGCCTATAGCTAGAGGGAACCCTCGGTGTACTTTGCTGTTGTGACGGAAACGTCGGTCGTATCTCCTACGTGCGGCGAAGATGCGACCTGGAAGGGTGAAGTGAAGCAGCTTGCGTTCACCTCCCGCTAGTCGGATGTCGAGCCTGAAGTTAAAAAGCTTCCCGACCGATGGGGCGTTTGAACATACTTTTTTTTTCAGAAGTGCGGCGACAGGCTCCGCTTCGTTCGAGCGTTGGCAGTGGATTGCAATGCAATGCCTCGCCGCAAGGACTTTAATGCACGTGCTTACTCGGCCGCTGGTCACGTGTCTGATAATGGATTTAGCTTGAAGGGGCGTCATTCTGATAAAAAGAAATTACAAGCAGCCTTACATCCACGCGCTTAAGGACTGTGATGTAATGTCCGAGAGGTGTTTATAAACCAGGATCTTTCATATCTTAATGCGAAGCATTTCTTAGCGAACTTCGGCGAGTTTAACCCTATCTGCCTATCTATTTATTTAGCTGCCTACGACTTTTAGCTATTCTGGCCGTTTGTATAACGGGATATATACCACATTTAGTATGACATAACATGACTCTATGACAGGCATAACTAACTAGTCATTTCATGAAAATCATGACATGTATGCCACGAATGTCGTGATTTACATGTCTTGGTCTTGCTGTTACTGCGGTCGTTTCGTCCACATGTAATATAGCAAAACTGGTATGGCACGACATGACTGCATGGCGAACATAATTTACAGGCCCTCATGTGGAAATCGTCGCATGCGTGTCTTGTAAGAACATGACTGCGAGCCACGCTCATGATGCACTCGCGGTCTTTTCGCTAGCTTCTCATACACCAAATTTGCTATTACGTGACGTGCATGGACGACGAAGGTAAACGACACGTGCAATCATAATAATCAGGATATGCCTGTTATGTAAAACATGACGACATGCTACGTTCAAAGCGTGGTCGTGGCCGTTTCGCTAGCTTCACATATACCAAATTTGGTGTTACGTGAAGTGAATAGACGACGAAGGTAAATGGCACGTCCAAACAAGATAATCACGACATGCGTGTCATGTAAAACATCACTGCATGCTACACTCATAGCGTGCTCGTGGCCGTTTCGTCAGCTTCAGATATACCAAATTTGACATTGCGAGACGTGAATGGACGATGAACAAAAATGCCAGGCGCGAACATGATAATCATGACGCGGAAGTCATATACGACATCATTTACCTCCACCTCGTAAAGTTGTGCTGATTTTAAAGTGACATATCAACCTTCCTCATTCGTGCTTCGCATATCATTGATTTCCAGTGCACGTGGTTGGTTGTTCGTAAGAGTCTTGGCGCAAACCACCACGGAGGGATCTGCCAGTTTTTCATAACTTCGTTTTTCATTTCTACTGTTTCGTATATATGCAGTGCCTCTTACCGCTATATATGAGGCGTAACGTATATGAGGCGTTCGATTATCAATCGAATTGGCAGTTTTTGTTTTTCATTCTGGCAAGTTCGAGTGATTGAATGATTTTTAGAAAGACAGATCATTTGCATAACCACTTCATGTATACAATCTACAGCATTCTTGTGGGTTGTGGAGGCCATAAAAACAGCGCATGGGAAGGCGTGATCGGTAAGCGATAGCCGTTTTTTTTTACCGATTCGTTCATCGTCTTTATTCTGATGGGATTCAACTCTTTGTATTCCTAACTAAAGAAGTAGCTCATATCTAAACTGTTCATTTTCGTCCTGCGCATATTGCGTCCTGCGCAATATTCGCTAGTCGATTGACTATGTTTGCAAGTATGAACGCAGCCACCAGTTCAAGATAGATGGGCGTTCAGCAAGGGCTTTAGCTTTGGCCGGATGGTTGAATCGTTTCGTGAGACAGAAAAACGGACCAAAATTTTCGGTTCACGTATCCCAAAATAAGACTATCGTCTTGAATATTATTTGGAGTGTAATGTCTCAAAATCGTGATATGATTATGAGAGATGCTGTTAGTGGAGGGCTCTGGAAATTTTGACCATAACTTTCTTTAAACTTAGCACTGACATTGCGCAGTATACGGGCCTCACCAATTTCGGCCCCACCGAAATGCAACCGCCACGATCGGGATCCAATCCATGGTGACCTTTGCTTCCGCAGCTGAGCACCCTATAGTGACGGAGCCACCGTGGCGCGCAGAAGAGTATTCAAGCATTTTCCTATTCAATGAGGCATCGTATGTTTATTGCATGGAAAGGACACTGGGCTTGTTATTTCCATCACGATTAGGGCAACCATGTTGTCCGTTTTCGGCTGAGACATTAGGCCATGTCAAACGGAAGACTCCTGTTTTTTTTTTTGCAAGACAAATATATATGACAAATATGTATATATGACAAATATGTTATATATATATTTTGCATATTTGTCAGTCATCTGCATACGATAGATAACTCAGCCATCTGAACACATGCAGTATCATCTGCATACACTCTAAGTTTAATTTGAGTGCTACCGATAATTTTCACTTCGTCATTTATAAAAATAAACAAAGGCGGTCCAAGCACCGAGCTTTGAGGCACACCTGATGCGATCTGTACGTAAGACGACTTCGCGTGGTTAAACGTTACAAGTTTCGAGCGCGACCACATCTGCTATCCAATAAACCAGCATGTTGTTGCCAAAAAATTGGGAAGAAGCTGAAATTTCGGCATGGAAAACTACGGGACAGGCCTTAGAATAGTCAATAAATACGGCATCAATCTGTCTTCGGTCGCTTTAACAAGAAGCAATGTCGTGTGTGAATTCAAGCAACTGTGGAGCAGTGGAATGCACAGCACGAAAGCCGTGCTGTGAACGGTAAAGTTTATTGTGTGCGTTTAGGTGCTCTAAAACGTATTTGTCAGTGACACGTTCCAAAAGTTTGGAGCTGGTAAAAAGCACAGATATTGGCCTATAATTTGATATTTGCTTGTTTCCGGACTCAAATGCGGGCACAAAGTTTGCTAGTTTCCATAGCTGGGGTTATTTCAGAAATTATTGATATTTTTCAAATATTATAAAGTAAGATAATTAGCACACCATTTTATGAAGAGCACTAAATCTATGAAATTGGCGTTATTCCTCTACGAGTATATGACGCAGTTTCGTAGGAAGAACATTCTGTGGCAAAAAAAAATTCTCGGATGCGGTTACATAGACGAGTTTATGTATAAGGAGTACGGGCGCCCATACCTCGGGCTGTTCAACGAGTCTTTTCTTATTCTCGTATCTCGTGCCTTCAATCTACAAGGTCGTGAAACGTGGAATACATCCACGCAGCCGTTTTCATGAGCACACGTCCACCGTAGAACTGTTTGCAGTGTGTTCAAGATGCAAAACGGTAAAGTTAGCATCCTATATATAGTAAGGCGGCAACAAAACCAACCCGCGATATAGACGATAACAGAGAGATCTTAAACTTGCATATTCTGTGGACTTAAAATTTCCCGTTTAAAATGCCCCGCACCGCCGCGGTGGTCTAGTGGCTAAGGTACTCGGCTGCTGACCCGCAGGGCGCGGGTTCGAATCCCGGCTGCGGCGGCTGCATTTCCGATGGAGGCGGAAATGTTGTAGGCCCATGTGCTCAGATTTGGGTGCACGTTAAAGAACCCCAGGTGGTCTAAATTTCCGGAGCCCTCCACTACGGCGTCTCTCATAATCATATAGTGGTTTTGGGACGTTAAACCCCAAATATCAAAATGCCCCGCAAACAACCTCTGAAAGTGTGAAGAACGAACGCATTATTTTTTCCCGCGTTTCCCACTCTTTCCGCGCAATTTGTGATTGATTGACTTATTGATTGATTGACATGTGGGGTTTAACGTCCCAAAACCACCATATGATTATCAGAGACGCCGTAGTGGAGGGGCTCCAGAAATTTCGACCACCTGGGGTTCTTTAACGTGCAGCCAAATCTGAGCACATGGGCCTACAACATTTCCACCTCCATCGGAAATGCAGCCGCCGCAGCCGGGCCGGGATTCGATCCCGTGATTCGCGGGTCAGCACCTTAGCCACTAGACCACCGCGGCGGGGCGCTGCGCAATATGTGACGCCAGCGGTTTGTTCACCTGGCGTCAGGATGAAGTGGGCTTTCGATTGGTCGGTATACGAGACATGTCTGTTGTGAATCGTCGCCTACCTTTCGTTGTCACGCTGTTGCGTGCCCGTTCCACATATAACGGGCCCTTTCCTGACTTCTTCGCTCCAGCCTCATGTTGTCGTCAACATGATCGCAGTTACCACTTGCCGAGTTGAGCGCTCTGTCTCGTCTCTTCTCCTGTCCCCTCCTGCCGTGTCGTTTGCGCTGGTAAGCACCCTTTATAATGTTTTCCACTGTCTCTTGAGTCACATTTCCTCGCACGACTGTCACGTGCGAAAAACTGATCTCACTTAGTTTTTGTAGGTTCGTGACTGCGCAAGCGGAGGTACCAGCGTGTAGTCGAAAAGCGCGAAATCCCGACTGGCCCAGGGCTTATTGCGGACACTAGAAGTGTTTTATGAACAAGCGAGTGGTGAGCAGGAGATATCATTTGTAGTAAGGGTAGTGAAGGCGATAAATAAAACTAACGTCTTCCTTGTAAACTGGGTGTGCCATGAAAGACTTCGCCACGTGACGCTACAATTCTGGGTCCGGATGTAAACCTTCACCAACTCATTCAGCTATCGCATTGGTATGACTGACTCATCCAAGAAGGACAAGTGCAACTGTGAAGAAACTTGACTGTCGTCCTGTGCCAGCGTCCTGACTTCGAACAAGATTGGCAGACTCTCCGGTGTACCTTGAGGAGAGTGGATGATCGTCCCTTTACTAAGGAGAAGATCTTGGGTACATGGTCTTCAAGTAAATCAGCCCAAAAAGCCACACGAACTCTACAATTCTGCCAGGCAACATCACTGAGCAACCCCCTGTGAAACCCTGTAGTATGTGGTGGAGGCGGTGGTGGTGGTGGTGGTGGTGGTTAGAAGAGGAGAAAGGCATCTAATTTCTGCAGCCCGGTCGGGAGATGGCACAATGCCTGTATGTGCAATGTGCATCTCTCTCTCTCTCTCTCTCTATCTGTCTGTCTGTCTGTCTGTCTATCTATCTATCTATCTATCTATCTATCTATCTATCTATCTATCTATCTATCTATCTATCTATCTATCTATCTATCTATCTATCTATCTATCTATCTATCTATCTATCTATCTATCTATCTATCTATCTATCTATCTATCTATCTATCTATCTATCTATCTATCTATCTATCTATCTGTCTGTCTGTCTGTCTGTCTGTCTGTCTGTCTGTCTGTCTGTCTGTCTGTCTGTCTGTCTGTCTGTCTGTCTGTCTGTCTGTCTGTCTGTCTGTCTGTCTGTCTGTCTGTCTGTCGATCGATCCCTCTTGCCCTGCTGCGGTGGTCTAGTGGCTAAGGTACTCGGCTGCTGACCCGCAGGTCGCGGGCTCGAATCCCGGCTGCGGCGGCAGCATTTCCGATGGAGGCGGAAATGTTGTAGGTCTGAGTGCTCAAACTTGGGTGCACGTTAAAGAACCCCAGGTGGTCAAAATTTCCGGAGCCCTCCACTACGGCGTCTCTCATAATCATATGGTGGTATTGGGACGTTAAGCTCCACATATCAATCAAATCATCAATAAGATGAGGCTCACAGCAGGTACATGGCGATACGATGGCTTTTTGTGAAATTGCGAACCTTTTCTTAGCCACCAAAAGTATGAGATCCCATACGAATCTCATAAAAGGAGCTCTATCCCATAAGCTGCTGAATCCATAAATCCTTTTAGAAACAACGCTGTGCTGTTTTAGGAGTGGGTAGAAAGAACTAAATCACAGATTCGCAGGTATGCAGTCAGAATGCACTAGACTTATTGCTTACTTACACACCAAGTTCGACCTCGTGAAAATAAAGAAACACAAAACAAAGGCTCCATTCATAATGTACAGAAAGATTTGCACCGGTTGAATTAAATTTATTGCGCGTCGCGTAATCATCCTGTAAATTGCTGCAGACAATCCAAATCAGCCTTAAGGAAAAACATGCCCAATGAAAAATTTCTTTACATGTGCATTTATGATTGAGTGATGTAATCAGCGGCGCGTGAAGGCAATATTTGCGTGACACGGACTTCCTGATTAGTCCAACTGTCACTCCATCCAAGACTTGGGCGTGGCTGCACTGCAGTACGTCTGGCAGAGCAAGCCAGAAAATGAGAATCATAGAGTTCCAAATACGGTGGCTGGAGGTGGGGGGAGGGAATAAAGCTCTTAAAAAAAGAAAATTAATTAGAAGCATCATTGCACTCTTAGTATATATGCACTAATGAGTACCATCAATATCTCGCTTCGGGCTCCTACTCAAATGAGACGGTAATAAACGGGCGGCCTAATGAGCTAACATAGAAGCGACTGTCGTTATCATTCCACGCCGACTGAAATTTCAATCCCGCAAGTGATATTCCATAGCGCGCCGCCAAGGACCTCCTGCTGCCAATGAAGAAAGCTATGCTAGCGTGTTATTGCAAGAGCGGTGTGAGTGTGCCACTCATTGCGTATTCCGGAGTTAACGGACTCACACCCGAAACGAGCTTGTCCACTTCTGGCTTTCGCATCAATATTCGCAATCCATTGTCCTGAAAACGAAAATAAGCTTCTCGCTGACGGGGAAAATTAGTTTTAATGTTTGTAATGCTGATGATTTTTACAGACAGCACGAGCAGCTTCTCTTGAATAAATCTGGAACTCGCGATGTATTCCTGTAATATATAGAACTATGTGCTAAAGCACTGACCGCCACAGCCTACAGTTCTTTTACCTATCGTAGCTTCAAAGAATACCAATGAAAATTGTTGTCAGAAATATTTTTTCCGCTTTAATATTATTGAACAGTCACTTCGCGAGTAGGGCTTCAATATATCCGACCATGCTAAGCATAATGAACGCCTCGAAAACGTCTCCCGGGCGTCCAGTGTTACTGTATTCTTTGTCGGACACGGAAAGTCTCCTCGGGAGTCTGAACGATCTGCCTATTCCAATCAAGTTCGTTCCTACTTCAGTCACAAGCCTGTGCGCTGAATTTTATGGATATAATTCAGATCATTGCGGTGAGCTCGAAATCAATAATGATTTCAACAAGCTACCGGAGTACAGATTGATTTTTTTGCTTGACACCTGGTCCGAGGTACCAAAGTATACCAAGAAACGGTTGATGCAATCAACTTTGGAACACAAGAAAAACCTCATCTTCGCATCGGTGAAGTCCCATACCGGAGTCCGACGAGACGTTTTTAACGCCTATTGCGAAGTGGTAACCGTCACCGATGCAGATATTAGCGCTTCCGAGGACAGGTATCGCCGGTGTGACTCGCGAAAGACGGTGCAGGCGTCAGACTTGTTCACCGAAGATAGGTCCGAAGGGAGTGTCCCCAAAGGGCACAAGTTACGAGTAATAATGAAAGATCCAAAATGGGGCGGGAGGAACCTGAAGCCGGAACGCTTGGCTCTTGTCGACGCATACAGATCACTGAACAACACCGTCGACGAGGCGAGAGGAACCATATTTTCTTTGCTCACAATCGGTGCGGACTTGTACATTCCTCCAGTGCGAGCAAGCGTTTCTCTTACCCCTGACGTATTCATCGGTGCCCAGTATTCACCGGCACCGCTTTGTTTCTTCACTGCAATGGAAACTGTCTACGAAACCACCTTCATTGATTCCTGGCGTTCTCTCATTTTGTCAACTACAGCTATCTTCATTCATTATGGCCTCTTGGCTCTGTACATGACTGTCCGTTGCCGTCTCTTCTACCGGAGACAAATACGGCAACACGGATCTCGCGTGTTCATGTTCTTTGCGTGCACCTTCCTGGGAAGGTCTCCGGCCTCGTCGATAGCGAACGCTCCAACATTCCGAGGCTTGGCCGTCGCAGTCTGGGCTTTGGGCATGATGGTTCTGGGCAATTACGTTCAGTCAAGCATCACCGCTATTCAGTCAGCCCCGCGGGCTGTCAAGGTTGTGGAATCCTACCCAGAACTCTTTCGTGCAGTCAACAATCGTGCTTTGACTCTTTGCTTTGAAAGGAACTGGTTTGATACGCTCTTGTTTTCTTTCACTCCGCAAACTACACCCTTGCAAGGAGTTTTTGTGACGGCAGGAATGAATGACATTTTCGGCGCCGCTTCGACTCTATCTGACTTCGACTGCTACCGCAGAACCCAGGCCCGAACTCACATTGCCCTTTCTGTTTGCTCTGACGACGAAGTAGCAGCAGCCTCGCAGTGGAAGCTCGTCACTGGGGACCATTTCTTCACTCTGATTCAAGTATCTGCAATACACACCCTGAATCCACTCAGGTAAGATGCCTTACTTGTTGTGCAATGCGATCTTTCACAGTGTTGCTTGAAAGCGCACGGCCATAACCGCTGAACACAGAACGCACACTATGAGAAAGAGAAAGCAATTTAGAATTCGGTGAGTTGGTATTGTCATTAATTTTACATGCGGAGCAGGTTTTGCTGGGGGCTATGTCAGTACCTCGGCGACCGTCCACGGCCCCATTGCGCATATGCCCAACTCTCGCGCTCACGCGAGGAGTTGTGTTGGAGGAGGTGGCAGAGCACTGCTTCCGCCTCGTTTCTTCTCTTCCATTTATCCCTCCGCCACAGCTGCGCGCTCGTATATAATAGACACCGGGCTTACCGGGATACCGGGCGTACCGTGATACCGGGCGTACCGTGATACCGGAATCGAAGTGCGCATGCGCAGATACGTACGTCACCCGTGCTGCTTACCGTACGCGCGGTATTTTTCAGATTTAAGGTAGCGTAGGTGAACGTAGTTTACGTAAACATAGCGGCGCTCTCGGACGCCCACTTCGAAGTGATTTTGGCGTAGTTGTTGAAAAATTCACCTTTTCGCAGCAAACGACTATTTACAGTTGTTTCGCTTGCCTTCAGTTAGCTTCGATGACCGAGTATTATGGATAAGTTGGCGTAATTTTTGAAATAGCTTTCCATTTGGAACGCGTCTAGGCCTATCAACAAGATAAATGTAAACAAATCGGCAACGTAATTTTTTTTAGTTTGGTGCGTGTTTCATAATTATTTGCTTTTATTATTAGTAAAATAAACTTGTAACAATGCTTCGCGCGGTGGCATAGGCAAACATTCTCATTTACTTTTTCTTTTTCACAGCCTCTAACTTATTCACCATGGCGCCACCATCCCAGCTGGGGCACGTAAACCATGTCAACAGTACCCTGTTAAACTATAAGACGCTGTAGATAACGAACGTTCGTTTGCTGCACGGTAACGCCATTCCCTAAACCTTCGCTATTACGCTAACCATAAACTATAATTGTCTAATGCTGCGCGTGCTCACTCCGTTGCACACTCCTAGCAGCACCGGGTGTTGAAGTAATTTAAAATTCTATGAAATGTAGGCCATACATTAATTCGCTGTGCGGAATACACAGAGTGATACACAAAGTGGGAGGGGCGTAACATAAGCGGTACACAACATATGCCAGCTCCACAAGCACACAAATGTGCTCTCTGCGTACACGTAAACATACAAATGGAAACACAGGTGAACATCACCGCTGCTTCTCATCCCCACGTGGTTCCCCTAATTAAGTGGGAGATGGCGTAATATTTTCCTGCTTCAGCAATTCTCTTGCCTTTACTCCGCACTTCAAGGCGCGGTGCGTCGCCATGTACTATATGCGGAAAATCGGTATAATTGTGTTAACCATAGAGAAGCATTCATCTTTGGAAGATTCTTTGCAGATGTGTTTACTGATTTCCCACTATTCCTACGTCGCTACCTGTCGTAGCTTTCAGCAAAACAAAAAAATCACAGCATATTCACGGGGTGACTGATGATGAGTGGGGCGAAGCTCCGGAAGGAATCATCGGTAAACCGTGAAACTCTTCCGTGCAATACACTCAACAATTAAATTAAAAGTCAAACACTCCAAGCGCACGCCAACAGCGAACGCGTTTTATTACAGCGCACACCCTAACGTACGATTGCCTCCTACCAATTACACGTGCCATATGGGACATTATTCATATTAACGTCTCGCATCTTTCATCATCATCTACAAGTACCGCCCTCTAGTTTTATAACATCTCGCAACTTTTCATCAACTACAAGTACCGCCGTCTAATGAACACTCGAAGAACTAAAATAGAGGTGGCTACCTTCTACAACTACATACATCGGGGACGACCAACCCACACCTTAAGGAGCTTCGCCCCTAAAAAGCAACATCGTCTTTGACCAGCACCGCAAAAACGCGCCTACAGCACTTGGGCGTACATACTTCCTACATATGACAGAACACGTTAATTCCTTCCCAACAGGTCAGCGTATACTTGAAAGGCCTTCCGAGCACAAATTTTCTCGCTGTGCAGCTCTGCTCCGCGACGAACAAACGTCCGTCCAGCAATTCCCTCGCTTTCAGGGGTCAAGTTCTCTAGATATTTTCAAAAACGCCTCGCTGGGCGCCGCCATAGTCCTCTTTAAGCGGCGCAAATTGGCGTGACCCCTCAAAAATGCACTGACAACGCTGCGCCCTTGGCCTTTGTACTCCCACGCGCAGCCCATCATGGTGTTATTTTCCCTCCTGTGAAAAGGTGTGTAGCTGTACCGAAAACTGTAGGGACGCGGTAAGAATTTCGGTGCTAGCTGGCGTTTCGGCAGCGTCGCCTGCGATGTCGTGTCGTGTCCCGCACAATCGTGCACTGCTTCGAATTTCTGCGTATATTCGCGATTATGGTTGCCGACGGAGAATATATCAGAATTCTAAGAAAGATATTGCGAAAGAGGGGGAGTATCCATATCTTTAAAAATACGGACACCTGATTACTGCGGCGGATCCCTCCTAAATAAGGCTACCCCCTACCTGTTGAGGATCACCCGGCCTGAAAGTTTCGAGTCGCACATCTCACGACTAGCGTTGTATGCCTGTCCTCAAGTCGTCAAACGGCGTCTGCCGGACACTGTGTGCACTGGTAAGAGGACATGGGTTCGAATGACGATATTCCACGAGGCCGTCGTTGTAGCTCACAACCCGTGCTCCTTCACGAGATGCCATCGGCCTACGTTCGGAAGCAGAAAGCGTGAAGGTATAGGTGTCCAAAGCACACGATCTCAGGATAGAAATCTTATGTTCGCATGAGAAATTCGTCCCCGTAAGGACCACACGACTGCCATGTTGTGTCGGTTGGATTCAATGACTAGATACATTGTTAGCGTCATTATTCGTTGGCTTTCGGACATTTCCTTGTACGCTGTGATTGGGTTTGATGTGTGAGTGTGTTTTTTTACATTTGTCTGCTCGTGTGTTTTTTTACATGCGTCTACTCATATGTTTTATTTTCCATGTACTGCTCTGCATTTCCCGTTTCTTAGATGTATGCTCAAAAGTCACTCAAGAGCTAAGTATATAGAAGCCAGTGCCTTACTTGTGCGCCAACATTAAAGAAATATCTTCGGCTTCGTTAGAAGGTTATTTTTAACACGTTATTATGTCCTCTCTGCAGATAGCTTGACAATAAGTTACCCTGCACGCTTCATTGCAGATACCAGCACAGGCGCCTCCTCCTTGCCATTGCGGAAGCTGGACTTTCCAAGCCTCACAGAAAACTCGTGGAGCCCGACAGCATGGTCGAAGAAAACACGTCCGAGCAAATGAAATTTCATTTACTCGCTTACATGTCTGGCTGCGCTGCGAGTTGTGCGGTTCTAGCTTTAGAAGTTGTCGCCCAAACAAGGTTCTTCAAGCATTTACGTACTCGGTTTGGACGTTCCCATTGAAGAGAGGGCGATAAGCTTCGTGGGTCGGTTCCGGATGCAAGATTTTGCGTAACGCGACGAATGACAAAGGATACAGATGATGTCTGCCGCGGACATTAGACGTGGAGCTTCTGGGATTGCGCAAGCTTTGTGTATACCATGTTCATCTTGATTTAAAGTGCTTATTCTGCATTGTTGCTTGCGCCAACTTCAGGTCTGTGAACGCCCTTTGACTTGTGATTGTACGAGACGGCGCTCATGTGCTTGTTGCACGTTATTAGTTGTACCAACCGAAGGCCCATGGGCATATTCGACTTGGGCTTGCACGTGACGTCGCTAATGTGGTGGTTGCCCATAGTTACTTGCACCAAATAGAGGCCTATTTGCACCATTCTACTTGCGATTGCACGTGACGGCGCTAATGCGTTTGTGGTACATTGTTACTTGCGCAAACTAGAGGCAATGTACGCCGTTAAACTCGTGATTACACGTGACCGCGCTAATGTGTTTGTTGCACATTGTTACTTGCGCCAACTAAAGGCCTATGTACGCCGTTCGACTTGTACTCGCACGTGATGGCTCTGATGTGTTTGTTGGACATTGTTTGTTTTGCCAACTTGAGGCCTATGTAAACCGTTCGACTTGAAATTGTACGCGACGGGTCTAATGTGCTTAATTACAGGCACAGAAAACGCACAGAGCACGTTATAAGTGTGTGTGAGTGATTTTAAATGAAAAGAAGAGAAAAGTGAGCCCCATGACTGTCTCTCAGGGGGAGGACACCTCAACAGTAGCTCACGAGGGGTGGAGGTAAAGGAGGGATTAAGAGGATAGGATTAAAAGGTGAATAGACAGAGGGCGAGAAAGGAAGGAGAGAGCGAGGCGCAGAAACAGCGAACGACGGAAGTTAGGAGAAGATAGGAAAGATGGACACGGTCGCAGGAGTCCGAGGACGAGGCACCACTCGGCGAGAGCTTTTGTCGGCGTCAGGAGATGGCGTAGGGCCAGCCCAGTCGGCCAGAGCTGCACTGTCGTCGGAGTTCGCGGGGGCACAACTGATCGGCACGAAATCCAGCGAGCGAGTCTTATAAGTGTGAACCTAGTAAATATAATGTAGCGTTAACGGTATACAATCGCCATTTTTATCGAACGCGCGTTTACGGACGTTGAGAAAGTTGTTTTCTCTAACGCTGTACTTCCCTGCTCGTACTATTGCAGAGTGGGCATAGCGATAGCAGTGGCTTAGCAGCTTTACGTCTATTACTAACGCGTTGTTTTTTCAGCTCCCAAATAGGTTTCCAAGCCATAATTTTCCTAAGGGGCATCATGAACACTTCAGGTTGAGTGGATGTGAGTGTCATTTAATTGACTGCGTGAATGCTTATACGCGAGTATCTGTGCATGAGCGCGAGTAAGGTCATGTGGCTATGAATATCAGTAATTTTTTCTTCACGGAATACCTCTTTCCTGTTAGACAATTCATCACGGCGGCCTCTCTTTTTCCGCACCTTCGTAGAGTTACTGTATATGCTACAGTGAATATACACCCCCGCATCCACAGCTGTCCTCTACCCCTGCTTTGAGTAGTGCAGCCCGAAATTTCTTTTTCGGGAGGGTTCAACCATATTTTATGTATGTTCGTGCGTGCGTTTGCATGTGTGAATGTATACATAAACAAGCCAAATTGATAATTTTGGGTGGCCCCGCCGCAGTGGTCTAGTGGCTAAGGTACTCGGCTACTGACCCGCAGGTCACGGGATCAAATCCCGGCTGCGGCGGCTGCATTTCCGATGGAGGCGGGAATGTTGTAGGGCCGTGTGCTCAGATTTGGGCGCACGTTAAAGAACCGCAGTTGGTCGGCATTTCCGGAGCCCTCCACTACGGCGTCTCTCATAACCATATGGTGGTTTTGGGATGTTAAACCCAGCATATCAATCAAAAAATAATTTTGGGTGGGGGTGGGGAGGTATTTGCAGGAGCGTACGTGCACGTGTGATCCCAGCCGTTTACACGAATGTGTTAACGTAATACTCCTGTTGCTGCTTCATGTGTTACATTGCGATTATGTAGTGGTGTGAATAGTTTTGTGTACATATACTTATTCTGGTCACGAATTGCTATCGATTTGCGTGGCGAAGATGCTGTTGAATATGCATTGGTATATGTACACTTGTATGTATATATGAGAGTATTAATTTTGTGTGTAGTTTGCGAGCGTAGACTACAGATTGATTGCGAATATTGTTTGTACAAGTGCTTGTTTTTACTGCTGCGTGGGCTCTGATTCAAGCCTGCAGTCATCTGTAAATAAAAATAAATAAATAAATAGGTGAATAAATAAATCAATCAATAAACAAATAAATAAATAAAACCTGACATCGACAGCGTTGACTCGGTGAATGCATGAATGAATGTCAAAGTCCAAGCAGGAATCGAAAGCCAGCATTCTGCATGGCAATCGAGCATTCTACCCCGTAGTCATCATGCCCGGTGTCGGAACTACCTTTTAAATATACCCTATAGTGTTTGTGAAGCGTCAATTGCGGCTGCAGTGCTGGCTACAAAATTTTATAAGCATTACATTTGTATACTTCTGTGATACAGCCCTCGTGTCGGGCTAACGTCAATTGTATAGTAAGGCGTCATGCGCTCAAGTTGGTCTATGTAGCAGTGTCAAGGGCTGTCACTCTCGTGATCACGAGCGCTGATCATATCAACTTATCGCTCACGGTGTTGCTAACAGTCATGCGCCTGTTGGCATCGTAGTGCAAGTGCGAAGAAACCTGCTATATAAATATTTATTTTTAATCTATTTTCTTTCCTGATTTCACACATATTTACAAGAGAAATACGTGCACGAGGTAAGGCAAAAGGAGCCTCATATGTCTCCTGACGAGACATTTGCCCCGGACTTACATGCCCAACAGCAGGAACGGAAGTAAGCAACAAAAGCAGGGAAAATATGCCAACAAATAGATATAATTAACTCCTTATCATGAAGTATGCAAATAAAGATCAAAATGAAAAAAAAACAGTTCAACATGAATATAAGAAAAAAGGTTTTTACAAACTGTAATAGAGTAAGTAAATATCTTAGCGTATGAAGCACTTACAAAACAAAGCAAAAGGTAAACATCAGCATTTTACGATTCATCATTGAAAATTTATACATTTGTAGGAGACAAGAGAAGTACCTTTACTTGTTTTTTTAACAAGAAACACATGTGGTTTCAATGGCTAGTTTGATTAAGGATGGATGGGAATTACACAAAGATATTATTTGATAATCTAGTCTTTTAGTACCCTAGTTAGTCCGTGGTGTTGATTTTCTCAATGATGTAGTACGTAGGTTGTATGCCACTTGTCTGTTTAAATACTTGTTTGAGAAGGCGGTATAATTGTGTTTAATATCCCGGAAAATTATTGTCGCTAAGCAAAATTTATACAACTGAGAGAACGGTAATATGTTCAAAGTTTTATATATCTGCAATTGTTCTGCATATGTCTAGTGCGCTACATTTGCATATGTAATTTGCGTCATTTCATGACGCTTCGCTAAATAAAATTAATTTTCAAAACGGTCAGTTTCTCTCCGCATGCCTCGCATAACGTCGATTGTCAAGGTACGTGGGATCTGCCGAATTTTTTTTTTTCGAAGCAGTTAGAAGCACTGACATGGCTTTGTAGTTGAATAAATGACTGCCGCACAATGCCGAACTTCAATTCTGATTAGCGTTCACCACGTTCATTGCACCCATCGCGATCCTTCGCTCACAACCGACTCCAATCCTACAATTTCTGCAAGGAGGAGATGAAGTATTTATTTAGAACAATCTACACACGAGGCTGAAAACTATCTTGCATAAAACTAAGGCAATGCGCAACAGTCTCGGCAGAACACAGCACTTTGAAATACGTCGCGAGGCACAGTGTCACAGAACGAGCGCTAAACAAGAGCGCGCCGCCAAATACTTGCGACAACGGGCGGCAGAAACGCCGCGAGGTAAAAAGAAAAAAAAAGAAAGCAAACATCCAGGGCTCCCGGGCGCGCGCTCTCCCCGCAGAAGCACGGCTTCGCAGACGATCCTCCTCACCCCACATCGGCGGCCCAGCAAGACCGCGATTTTTCTCGAACGAAGGAGGCGGGGTCAGACCGAGTGAATCATCCTCGGGAGAGGGCAGTCGAACCGTCTCGTGCCTCTCCCCAGCCTTCGCTGCGTATCGCGCCGACGAAATGACGAGAAACATCTGGAAAGTCGCGCGCAAGGTATTTAACCGAGCAGCCGAGACGAGAAAGCAGGAGTAGACGGAAAGTTAGCGCCGGAGCGCGTAGGGATTCCGCCGTGGAGTCGGCGAAGGTTCTGCCCGTAGTGACAGAACAGGAGGAGACGGAAGTGAGCGCCAGAGTGCGTAGAGAGTCCGCCGTGTAGTCGGCGAAGTTTTTGGTCCGTAGGGACGGCTCGAGCTACAGGCAAGAGCGTGGGGTTACCGCTATCGAGCGAAGACGCGGGCAACAGCTGCGTGTGTGAAGCCGACGGATTTCCGGCGAAGAAGTTTGAAGCTTGGAGAGTGGCCATTTGAGGACGCGAGGTTTCCTGGAAGAGAAACTTCGAGAACTACGGAACGACAACAACGCAGGACTTTGAGTGAGTGATTCTCGGAAGAGTATCATTCAGACTTTTGTTCCAAGGACTTTGGACTGAATAGGTTTTCTATCTCTTTAGTCCTTAAGTGTCTTGTTTGTTCAATGCATGCAACTGCACTGTAGTGCGTATTGTTGTCTGTGTCCGTTGTTTTGAGTGAGGCTGATTGTACCGTGTAGTACGTTGTTTGATTGGTGACGTATTGTGTGTAACTATTGTGGAGTGTGCATTTTTGTGTATTATTTTCGATCTGCCATTATTGAGAATATAATTTGTTTGTTTATCAACTCTCGGCTCTGTCTTGTTCTTTGGGCCACAGCCGGCGTCCGCTGGCGCACCAATAAGGACCACTTCTAAATTGTCCACGCTTTCGTGGTGCGGTTCGGGGGGGCCGATACTTCGGCTCTTGGAATTAGCCCGGCGATCGCCTCCCTAATAAACGGGACAGGTGTGACAATTAATCTGGCGTCCGCGATACAGGACCTTTTGGTGCACAGTGTGTCCAAAGTAGTGAGAAAGAGCCTCGAGTTGTTGATAGTGCTATCGGAACGATTTTGTGTGTTGTTCAGTGTTCTCGTTAACGAGTGCAAGGGAGTGTTCCGATAGACTGATTTAGGCAGATACTTTTTGCACGCGGCAAGGTTTTAGTTGCGAGTTGCGAGACACAATGGATCTCGAAAAGTTAGTTGCTCTTGGTGAAAAGATGGGTCTTTCTGGCGCCGAACTACGGAAGTGGGTCACCCAGAAGGAAAAAGAAGAAAAAGAGAGAGCCAAAGAAGAAAAAGCAGCCGAGCTGGAAAAAGAGAGGTTGGCGGTCGAAAGAGCCAAAGCGGAAAAAGAAGCTGAGGTGGAGAGAGAGAGGTTGGCAGCTGAGAGGGCCAAGGAAGAAAAAGCAGCTGAGTTGGAGAGAGAGAGGTTGGTAGCTGCGAGAGAGAAAGAAGAAAGAGAGCAACAATTGAAGTTAGAGCTGGAGAAAGAAAAGCTGGCCGCTGAGAGGGCTAGAGAAGAAAGAGAGGCAAAGGAGCGACAGCTGAAAGAAGAAAGAGAGCAGCAATTGAAGTTGGAGCTGGAGAGAGAGAAGTTGGCAGCCGAAAGGGCGAGAGAAGAAAGAGAAGCGAGGGAGCGCCAGCAGAAAGAAGAAAGAGAGGAAAGGGAACGGCAGCGTCAGCACGAGATGGAACTCGAGCGGCTCCGTTTGCAACAGCGAAGCGAAACTCCCGTCCAAGCTAGAGTTGAAAGCAGCGAACGGGAAGATCACGGCTTCCGCTTGAACCCAAGCAAGCTGCTCGTAGCGTTTGATGAAAGGAAGGACGACCTAGACGCGTACCTCCACAGATTTGAGACGATTGCGAGGAGCCAGAATTGGCCGGAACAGCAATGGGCAACTGCTTTGAGCACCTGCTTGAGTGGTGAAGCGCTCAGTGTGTACGGCAGGCTGACGCCGACCGATGCAGCCAACTACGCAAAGGTGAAGGCTGCTTTGTTGAAGCGATTTAGATTTACCGTGGAAGGATTCCGGGACAGATTTCGGACAGGAAAGCCAGCTGATGGTGAGACAGCTACGCAGTATGCTGCCCGACTTTGCCACTATTTCGACAGATGGATTGAACTTTCAGGGACAGCGCAGGAGTACGATGAACTTAGAGAGCTGCTAATAAGAGAACAATTTCTTACTAGTTGCCACCCAAGCCTGTCGCTGTATTTGAAAGAGAGGAAGGCGGAGTCATTTGAAGGAATGCTTGAATTGGCTGATCAATTCTTAGAAGCGCAAGGAGGAACTAATTTGGCCAAGGTCAAGAAGGATTGTCCCGAGGATTCGAAGAAATTGGCTACTGAAGAAAAGAAGCGTACACCAGAGAGCATGCAGCGATGTTTTCTGTGTAACCGAGTGGGTCATCGCGCGAAAAACTGTCGAACGATCTTTACGAGCCCTACGGTAGTGAAATGTTTTAAGTGTGGTCAGACCGGGCACAAAGCAGATGCTTGTCGGAACGGAGTGAGTCAAACTCACCAGGTATCCTGTGTTCAAGCGTCACCGAAATCTGATAATAATGCCGTCACTGATGGATTCGTAGAATTGAAAAATGGGGAGAAAATTCCTATTGTTGGTGCTGTAATGTCAAAACAGCCAACCGGTGTTACGAAAGGAATGCCAACGCTGCCTGGAAAAGTTGCGGACAAAAGGATTACGGTGTTAAGAGACCCCGGCAGTTCCACGGTTATCGTGAGGAGAAATTTGGTACGGGAAAGAGAGTTGACAGGCAGAACGAAACCGGTTTGCCTAATTGACCGTACGGTCCGGATGCTTCCCGAAGCAGAAATTGAAGTTGAAACCCCGTACTTCAGCGGGAAGGTTACTGCGTTATGCATGACGACCCCCCTGTATGACCTTGTCATCGGAAACATCGACGGGGCGCGAGGGCCAAGTGATCCGGAATGTTTGGGAGAAGACCCGAAGATAGAGCCCTCGCCAACACAGCGGCCGCGAGATACAGTGGAGGAGCATCCCGTGACGGGTCTCACTAGAGCCCAAGGTGAAGCTGCGGCGCAAGAGACAGCGAAGGAGAAGACGATCGTGTCGAATAAGTTCACAGGCCGACCAACCGGACTTACGTCGGCACGACCTCAACCGACCGACTGTGTAAAGGAGACGGAGTTGGCCAGCCGGGCAAAACGTAGAGGCATTATCAAGCGGGTAAATAAACAGACAGGACCCGTCGAATGTAATGACGCGTTAACGGTGTCGGAAGAGACAACGATGGCTGAGACGACGCCTCAGATATCGTCGTGGGAAAGGGCTCGCCGAAAAAGAACGTGGAAACACAAGAATAGATCGAGCGAGCACCGCAAAAAGGGGCGCAAGCGCTGTTCGAAGTACGCAAGATAGGTGCTGAGGTGGAATCAGAATGTGTTTGGCAGTGCTGAGTGCCATATGTTGTGTTATTGTTCTTGTTATCCTGTGTCTCAAGTGTATGTCGAGCGAGTCAGTGTTCTGTGCGATAGTGTGATGTATAGTGTTGTATAATTGTTGGATAGACAGAACTTTGTACGTTTGTATTGTTTAGAATGTGTGATGAAGTGTTGTAGGCATGTACCTGTGGCTATATTTCATGTGTTGTGGAATTGAACTATATTGTACGATTGTATTGAGTGATATATTGTGAATGTGAAGTGTCATGAGCGACCGATTGTGTTACAGTCTGTGAGAATGTGTGGTGACTGTTCGCGCTCGTTTGTGTGGTTTTGAATATTATGAGATAATATACTTAAAGTGGGGGGCAGTGTCACAGAACGAGCGCTAAACAAGAGCGCGCCGCCAAATACTTGCGACAACGGGCGGCAGAAACGCCGCGAGGTAAAAAGAAAAAAAAAGAAAGCAAACATCCAGGGCTCCCGGGCGCGCGCTCTCCCCGCAGAAGCACGGCTTCGCAGACGATCCTCCTCACCCCACATCGGCGGCCCAGCAAGACCGCGATTTTTCTCGAACGAAGGAGGCGGGGTCAGACCGAGTGAATCATCCTCGGGAGAGGGCAGTCGAACCGTCTCGTGCCTCTCCCCAGCCTTCGCTGCGTATCGCGCCGACGAAATGACGAGAAACATCTGGAAAGTCGCGCGCAAGGTATTTAACCGAGCAGCCGAGACGAGAAAGCAGGAGTAGACGGAAAGTTAGCGCCGGAGCGCGTAGGGATTCCGCCGTGGAGTCGGCGAAGGTTCTGCCCGTAGTGACAGAACAGGAGGAGACGGAAGTGAGCGCCAGAGTGCGTAGAGAGTCCGCCGTGTAGTCGGCGAAGTTTTTGGTCCGTAGGGACGGCTCGAGCTACAGGTAAGAGCGTGGGGTTACCGCTATCGAGCGAAGACGCGGGCAACAGCTGCGTGTGTGAAGCCGACGGATTTCCGGCGAAGAAGTTTGAAGCTTGGAGAGTGGCCATTTGAGGACGCGAGGTTTCCTGGAAGAGAAACTTCGAGAACTACGGAACGACAACAACGCGGGACTTTGAGTGAGTGATTCTCGGAAGAGTATCATTCAGACTTTTGTTCCAAGGACTTTGGACTGAATAGGTTTTCTATCTCTTTAGTCCTTAAGTGTCTTGTTTGTTCAATGCATGCAACTGCACTGTAGTGCGTATTGTTGTCTGTGTCCGTTGTTTTGAGTGAGGCTGATTGTACCGTGTAGTACGTTGTTTGATTGGTGACGTATTGTGCGTAACTATTGTGGAGTGTGCATTTTTGTGTATTATTTTCGATCTGCCATTATTGAGAATATAATTTGTTTGTTTATCAACTCTCGGCTCTGTCTTGTTCTTTGGGCCACAGCCGGCGTCCGCTGGCGCACCAATAAGGACCACTTCTAAATTGTCCACGCTTTCGTGGTGCGGTTCGGGGGGCCGATACTTCGGCTCTTGGAATTAGCCCGGCGATCGCCTCCCTAATAAATGGGACAGGTGTGACACACAGTAAGTTGTAAAATATATGTCTACTTAGTTCAGTTGTGGTTCGGCTCAGCGGTAGTAACTGCGGAGCCGAACCACGAGAGTGACTTCAACAAAACACGTCAGGCCTGCGCGGAAGGCGCAGCACAGTCACAGCGAAAGCTATAGAAGAGCGGCCTCTCAAAACCTTTTCTTAACACTCTTTGGGTAAACTCTAGAAGCACATTTGGTATACGCTACCCAATATGCTATAAATATTCATAATTTCTGCATAGTAGGCCGGTATTCACTAAGCTATCATTCGTCATTCTTCGGAGAAGTGTAATATCCGCTATAAAATTGTAACGAATTTCGCGTTGCCTTCCGTGGCTGACGACGTTGATTAATTACGCATGAAGTGGGTATGTGCCACAGTTAATGGGTGATTAAGAACAAGCTTTTGTGATGTTTTGGAGCATTGGACGACCCACTTGTTACACGGTTCGCATCGTGTGACGCATGAATGTTTCTTTGGTGTTTTAAAACGCTTTAATGCTCATGTTAACGCGATTGCTTTTCCGACATCAAGCTTGCCCAAGGTAAGTTTGCGTACGAGTCCCAGGCACCGCGCATGGCTGAACTTCATGCTGATGCCGATGCCCGACGAGCTATAGAATACTTTCGAGAGTCCTTGACTTCGTTTCTGGAACTGCAAAAAAAATGCAAAACGATATGCCCGATTGGGTACCGCGCATGGAATCACTATTGTTGATTGATTGCTATGTGAGGTTTAACGTCCCAAAGCCACCGTATGATTATGAGAGAAGCCGTAGTGGAGGGCTCCGGAAATTTCGACCACATGGGGTTCTTTAACGTGCACCCAAATTTGAGCCCACGGGCCTACAACATTTCCGCCGAATCACTATTGTTGATGAAACAGTTGTAGAAAATTTGTTCTGTTGAAAATTGTTGAAGCTCTGGAATAAAAAAAAACGGCGTGGCTCAGTGGTAGAATGCTGGGCTGGCACGCACTGGACCCAGGTTGAAATCTCATTTTGTCACCACATGACCTTGGTATTTGAGTTTTTACTGCGAAAGCTGATACGAGACCACAACTCGGGCAGCGGGCGATATCAAGGAAAATTATAGCTGTAACCTCAAGAGACGGGAAGAGAGCAGAATTGGTAAGAGAACAAATGGGGAAGGATATAACAGTTGAAATCAAGAAAAAATGTACATGGGCCGGGCACGTACCACGTAGGCAGGACAAGCGCTGGTTATTATAAGGGCGACTTCCGAGAGAAGAAAAACGCGTGAGATGGAGACAAAAATCCAGCTATGTACCGCTTGCCTCCGAACGATTGGTCGTCTGAAATTGTGTGTCATGGGGGACGCACCAAGCTAGAAAGACGTGACCGTTCCTTTATCGTCCTAAATGTTACCACGATGTCGCATGCCGAGGGCCCGGGTCTTTTAGCTCCGGTGCCCTAGTTTCAGGTTAGTGAGACCCTTCGGTTAGAATAATTATGTATCGAGCCTACTGTAGGTGGGAACTTTTTTATAGCCATGCCGGATGGCTTCCCCCTTCAAGTTGTCTTAGGCGGATGCATAAAGGACCTCGCTCAAGCCTTGTTTCGGCCATCTTTTGTATGTGCATCCGAAAACAATACGTGTGACTAACTCTGCACTTTTCCGTAACCTCAAGGGACCCCTACATGCGACAGAAATCACCAAATGAGAACCGCTAAGGGTTAATACATTTACTGGCGCTGCGAAAGCAGCAATACAGTGCACAATGCGCAATACAGTGCACAGTGCACAATACAGAGTCGCAACCACTAAATAAGCGTTTATTTCGAACGCGCGGTCTTTCAGGGCTGCTCAGGTTGTCTCTTCTTCTTCCCCCTGCGGCCGAACGGCCAGAACATGGCCGCCCTGTCACGGCTAGTTAGGTCCAAGTGGACCGTCACGTCGTCGCCGTTTATCACCGTGCTCACCCTGGGTGCGTGCCGTGGGCCGCCCGGCAACAACGGAGTGTCGGTACCCGTCAGTGTGACGTCTGCGGTGGGTGGCAGCGCATAGAATGGCTGCGATGGCGCAGCCACCAGGCTCGGTTTCTTGAACGGCGTCGTCGCCGCATCGGAGCCCTCGACCTTGAAGGGGCCGCCGTAACCGTAATTGTCGGTGGTCGACGCCGGCAGAAGCTCACCTCCGGTCGCCACAGTGGCCGAAGCCACGGCAACGTCTTCCTTCGTGTTCCTGGAGTGCCGTTTGCCGTCGCCCTTCTTAGCGTGCTTCTTAGACTTGCTGCGCCTCTGACGACGATGATGGGTGTGACCATGAACTGCCACCGCTTCATTGAAGACTCTGTCGACGTTATCGGGCGACGTCGCACGAGTGCTTTCCGGTTCGACATCTTTGGTCGACGCAAGAGGCGCGCCCGACGATGTCTCGACGGCAGCACTGGCCGGCGTCTTCGAGGTGGTGTGCTTCTTGGAACGCCTTTTGTTCACGCCGGAGGTCCTTCCACTTGCTGCAGCAGATATCTCGAGGGCCACACTGCTTGGCCCTACGACGGCTTGAGTCGACTCGGACGGTTTGGCTTCTGTGGCGCGCTCCTCTCTTTTTCTCGCCGACCGCTGTTTTACCTCGGCGCGCGGTGGCGTTGAGGTCTTAACGGCGTCCTCGACTTTGTCTCGCACGACATTCGGCAGGCCTGAGTGAACCATGGCTACGTCGGAGGCCGATTCCATGGCTTTGTCGACAACCGACGGCCTCTTGTTATCCACGCCAGACGTGGAAACTGAACCGGCTGGCTTCGCAGTGGCCCAGGCGTCTTTGCTTCGCGTAGTTTCAGCAAGCGAAGGTGACGCTGTCACGCGAGTGGAAGTCGAGGAATCGATGCCGGCGACGGCACGCTCTGGACGCAGTGAGCGTGCACTATCATCTACAACAGCCGCTTCGAGATTCCGACGTGGCTGTTCGTCTTCGTTGACAGCACCCGCATCAACCCCGCCAGCTGCGCACGCGTCAACCGAAAGCGCGTGCGATGTCTTATCCGTGACAAGAGTGGTTTTAGACTTGTCCTTCATTTTCTTGCGTTTCCTTTCGCCCTTCGGTTTCCGTCGCTTGGACGCGTCTTTCCTCGCGTTGCTTTTGACTTGGCTCGAAGGCTCGGGACACTTGTCAGTCGCGACGGGCTCCTTCCTCCAGAGTAAGCTCGTTGCCGAGCTGGATTCCGTCGCGGGGCGTGGCCTATCAAAAACCACAGATGCCACGTCAACCGTCGCGACGGGCGCAGACTTTTCCGGAGCTGTCGCCGGCTCGCCACGCGGTGCTACGATATCTCTCCTTCTGGAAGACTTGCGTTTGCGGAGGGCGGAACGCCCGGGTGACTTCGCGGCCACGAATGGCTGTTCTAGCTTTTTGAGCGGCGGCGTACTTGCGACAGGTGCTTGACCCACCGAGGAAGTGCTGGCGACGGAGTCGGTGTCTGTGTGCGACTCCGACGGCACCCGCACCATCGGCGGCGGGGACCTGCGGCCTCTCTGGCCCGTCCCGCAGATGCCCCTGAAGGCCTGCAGGCTCTCGTTTTTTTCGAGCAACTCTGTAGCTTTGATCACAGCGCCCCGCTTCCCACTGGCCTTGTCAGCGATGTTCTCGTCTTCGGAGGCGCTACTCTCCCCCGGCGACCCGGAGACGTCTATGACGACAGCTCGCACGGGTTGAACGCCCTCCATGTCCGTCAAGGGAGTGCCGCCGCCATCCGCCTTCCTGAGCCCCTTGTCCTTCTTGGAGGCAAGGATAGAGGTGCTACGACGTTGGAAACCACGTCGTTTCCAGCCAAACTCGCTGCCACCGCTGCTGGCGCTTCCACCTGCCAAAAACTTCTCGCGCGTCTCACGGATCTTCTGGAGGCGTTCGAGTTGGCGCCGGTTGCGCCGCATCTGCGTGTAGATGTCACCCTGGAAGGCAAGCTCGTTCTGTTGCGACGTACTGGGCTCGGACGACGTGTCTCCCGGTTCGCGGTTGACCCTCGACATGGCGTCGTCCTCAGTGATGACGCTATCATCCGTTAGGCTTGACTCGACGGCGCCACCGACCGCCCCGGCCTTGGTCGTGGTAGTCGATGTATCGCTGTGGTGGCGATGCAGAGACGTGATCCGGTCGCCGATGCTCCTGGACAGCCTTCGCACGGGATCGAACAAGGTGCCAACGTCACCCCATTCCCATAGCTGTACGAGAACCGTGCCGTACTTCTCGTAGAAGAGTGCTGGGTGGAGCGTCCATGCCATTCCAGCCATGGCTGCGACGAAAGTGGGGACCGGGCTGGCTTTAACCTACGGAGCCCCGCGATAAGCTGTAGAGCTCTTGGCGTAAGAGGGCTGCAGTGAACGTTCCTCTGGCAGCTCGCGGAAAGCTCGAGCTAGCCTTGGCGAAAACCGCGAGTTCGCTTGTCGCGAGATGTCGCCGATGATGATACCTTCGTGGCACTCACGCTCCCACGGTACTCGACGTATGACAAAGAAAAAGAGAAAAAGACAGCACACTCGAAAGGAAACGAAGGCGCACGGTGACAAATTAAACAATTACGAAAATTATTAATTGAAGGGCACGTAACAAAGACATATATTATGCAGATAAAGGGTACGTATTGTAGAATGTGTAAGCCGATAAATTGAAATTCGACACGCGCCTTATACATATACCTTCCTAAGAACGCACTGTTTTTGCGCTGAGACATTTACAAATTATTCTACGGTACGTTGATCTATACAGCTTTGTTCGCAAGTCATGCCAAAAACAACACAAGCAATTAGGATGGTGTGGTATAAGGCGTCGCTACCGACTACAGCGCTGCGCGGTGGCACGCGCTCGGTGGCCGCCACGGGGGAGAAGGAAGAAGAGAAAATAAACAAGATGTCTCCGTTTATGCTGTGCTATTCATTATGCACGATGTAACATATTTTGGCGACGAGGATTCACCAGCCCATGTGCTACCGGCCTGAACCTCATCTGTGCCCTCGTTTATTGCCTACCATCTTCTACGATGAGTATTTCGGGGCTACAGCCGCCACCTCCGTTCCTGTCGTCACCTGGACACCCGGACATTCCATGGGAGCAATGGATCCAGGCTTTCAAGAATTACATGGTGGCTTCGGGCGCCTTCGACCTACCTGCCATTCGTCGGAAGGCGATCCTGCTCAACTGCTTGGGCTTGGAAGGACAACGTATCTTCCAGACTCTGACGACTACTGACGACCCGTGCCTCGTGCCTGCGAGCGCTGCGGCAGGTACACTGACGTCCCCTAGTCCTGATGTGTTCGACCGCGCCATCGCGACGCTGGAAGGTCACTTCAAAACCACGTTGAACGTCACTGCAGCGCGTCACCGTTTCCGTCAACGTACGCAGGCCCCAGGTGAGACTGCGGCTGATTACGTCACCGCGCTGAGAAGTCTTGTAGGAGCATGCAATTTCGGTGATCTAACGGACGACATGATACGCGACCAGCTCATAGAGAAAACCACAAGTGGATACTTACGTGAACGCCTTCTGCTGGAAGAGTCTCTCACGCTTTCTAAGGCTCTTACCATTGCCAAACAGCATGATCAAGCGACTAATGAAGCAAGAGAACTTGCACAAAATGACTTGCAAGTTCATCGTGTAAAAGATACTTCAAATCACAGAGAACGGCATTGTAGCACATGTACTTGCTATAACATGCACGGTCAAAGTCGCATATCTCCGAAAGAGCAAGTATGTTATCGTTGTGGTTCTACGGCACACCTTGCAAATAGCTCTCTGTGCAAGGCCAAAGCACATAGGTGTCGACAATGTGAGAAAATTGGCCATCTTGAAAAGGTGTGCAAGTCATTGCGGAAGTTTGAGAAGAATGTTCAGCATGTAGCGGAAGGTAACGATACAGCTGATCCAGACGACCATTTAAGTGGTTGTCAGATCTGGAGCCGTAAGAAGGGAATTTACGCAGCGTTGGAAATAGAAGGAATTTCTGTACCATTTTTGATCGATACAGGATCATCGGTTTCGATCCTGGCCGAAGAACTTTACCAACGCTATTTTTCTAAAGCGTATCCACTGAAGTCTACATCCGTCCAGCTTCTCGATTATTCAAAGGCAGCAATTCCTATACAAGGATGCTTCATTGCTACTGCCTCATTTCACGGCCGATGCACTTCTGTTCTACTATACGTTGTGCCTGGGGGAACGACCATTCTGGGATTAGACGGCATCGCTGCTCTGGATATGAAGATCCAAGGGTCACCGCTCAGGTGTCTTCTAATGACGCAAGAAACTCCGGTGCTACCTCCAGAATTACGTTCTGAGTTTGAGCACCTATTTGCAAAAGAGCTGGGAACTGTGAGAGGTTTCACTCACAAGGTCAGAGTTCGCGCGTCTGTACAACCGGTGGCCAGCAAACTGAGACGACTGCCACTTGTCATTCGCGAGCAAGTCTCGGCAGAAGTTCAGAAATTAGAAGCTCAGGGCATCATTGAGCGTGTCGACTCTTCTGAGTGGGTCTCCCCTATTGTCGTAGCCAGAAAAAAAGACGGCTCGATTCGCATGTGTGTTGACTTACGGGAGCCAAACAAAGCTGTGGTAGTAGACAGTTTTCCTTTGCCACAAACTGAGGAGCTCCTGAACAGCCTGGCTGGGGCACAGCGTTTCTCGAAGCTAGACTTAGCTTCTGCATATCACCAGTTACCGCTCAGTTTAGAGAGCCGTGACCTTACCACGTTCATCACTCACGATGGACTATTTCGCTTCAAGAGGGTTTGCTTCGGACTGGCGTCGGCGCCATCAGCGTTCCAGAAAATGATGCACATGATCTTGAAAGGGTGCAAATGTGTCCTATTTTACATTGATGACATCATCGTGTATGGGCGATCCCGAGAGGACCATTTGGGAAACTTGCGCGCTGTATTGCAACGTCTTTCTGATGCTGGCCTCCGGCTCAACAACAAGTGTGTCTTTGACGTGGCAGAGTTGACTTTTCTAGGTCACGTTGTGAGCGCCAAAGGATTATTTCCGTTGATGTCATCCATTGAGGCGATAACAAAGGTACCATCACCTACAAATATTAACGAACTCCGCTCGCTACTGGGGCTTGCAGGCTTCTATTCCAAGTTCATTCCTCATTTTTCGGATGTTGTCGAGCCAATGCGCGCCTTGCTACGAGGACAAGCCTCTTTCGTTTGGAGTGCGGCAGCACAGAGCAGTTTGGAGCGCCTGAAATCTCTGCTCACATCTTGCGAAGTGCTTCATCTTTTCGATCCTCACTTGCCTGTGTTCGTTACAACTGATGCTTCAGGATATGGATTAGGTGCAGTACTTCAGCAAGACAACGGGACCTCACTGCAAACTGTCGCATTCGCCTCCCGCACACTTCAACCGCATGAGCGGAAATACTCAGTCGGCGAACGTGAGGCCCTTGCCTGTGTTTGAGCTTGCGAACACTGGCACGTTTATCTATGGGGACGACCTTTCATCTTACGAACGGATCACGCAGCGCTGGTTACGCTTCTTTCGACGAAAGGCACCGGTCACCGACCATTAAGGATTGCGCGCTGGTCCTCACGGTTGCTCTGCTACAACTATACCGTCGAATACAGGAAAGGTAGCGAAAACGTCGTGGCTGACGCTCTCTCCAGGCTACCCGTCCAGAGTTTAATCCGCGATGCACCAGAAGAGGAATTTATCTGTTTGTTGTCTCCCGTAGTTACCATGCCAGAACTTCAAGAAGCAAGTGCCAATGATCAGATTATCTGTGAAGTTAAGCACTTCACGACTACTTCTTGGCCTGACAAGAAATCACTGTCAAAAGAGTTGCTACCTTACTTTTACGTGAAGGCTGAACTCTCTGTTGTAAGTGATATCCTATGCCGGGGTGACAGGATTGTCGTGCCTGCAACGTTGACACGCCGCCTTATGGATCTGGCCCACGAGTCACATCCAGGCATTAGTCGTACCAAAGCTCGCCTGAGAGAGTCCTATTGGTGGCCATGCATGGATAGTCACATTGAAGAACTGGTGCGCACATGCGTGATTTGCCAGTCTTGTGACAAGTCCGCACGTACCTTTCCAGCGCCACTGCAACCTGTTCCTCTTCCTGACGCGGCGTGGGAAAAATTGCCATCGACATTGTGGGACCTTTCACGCAAGCTTCGGCCGACTGCCGTTTTGCGATTACTGTTATTGACTATTATAGCAAGTGGCCTGAAGTGGCGTTCGTGCGAGATGCGACCACGTCTACAGTGAAGAAGTTTTTACTTGAACTTTTTGCGCGAGAAGGCTACCCACGTAGTATTGTATCCGATCATGGACCACAGTTCTCTTCAGCAAGCTTTGACGAGTTTCTCACGGAGCGTGGAATAACGCACTACAACTCTTCCGTGTATTACCCACAAGCTAACGGCTTGGTGGAGAGATTCAATAGGGTGCTGAAGTCGTACATTCAACTAGCCCTGCTTGAACGTCGTGACGTACGAACAGCCATGCTTGATTACCTGCAAGTATATCGCTGTACGCCTCACGCGACTACTGGTGCGACACCCGCTGTTCTTCTTCATCGACGCCAACCTCGCACCAGACTTGACATATTGGGATTGCCCGACAGATGCTTCAGCACGGACCCGTCAAGGGCGATTGAACAGCTACGAGAGCATGTCAAAAAGAAGCAAATGATCTCGAAGAGCTACACCGATGAAAAACGTGGAGCCAAGGAACCCAGTTTCGTCGTTGGTGATTACGTGCGCGTTAAGACAACTGCAGCTCACGGTAAGCTGTCTTCACAATTTTCCGCGCCCAAGAAGATCATTGGAAAACGGGGACCGGCCTCGTACCTTTTGGACGATGGGCGTGTGTGGAACGCATCTAAGTTAATCGCAGTTCACTCCGGAGCGGTCAACAAAATGAAATCGGGCACCCCTGCTGTTATGAACTGGACACCTGCATTTAATCGGTCTTCTCATGCATTACAGCCTGAAACCGCTGCCCTTATGAACTGGTCCCCTGCATCTGATCGGTCATCTAGTGCGCCCCAATGGGACACATCAAGAGCGGATGGTCATGAAAGGGCAGACCCCGTATCATCTCCACCAGACGGCACGCAAGCTTTGACCAGTCCAGGATTTAATGCGCCTGCAAGGAAAAGCAAGCGTAAAAAGAAGACCCCAAAGAAATTGAAGGACTTCGTTAGGAAGTAGACAAAAACAGTTTTGTGTGTTTCTACCATTTATTTTTATTTTATTTTATTTTTTTTTGCAAGAGGGGATATGTGGTATAAGGCGTCGCTACCGACTACAGCGCTGCGCGGTGGCACGCGCTCGGTGGCCGCCACGGGGGAGAAGGAAGAAGAGAAAATAAACAAGATGTCTCCGTTTATGCTGTGCTATTCATTATGCACGATGTAACAGATGGCGCACACTGCAAGACAACCAAAGACACGGTTTTGGATTAAGAATGTTTGATCATCATTCTTTGTCCAAAGAATGAGTAAAATCGAGACATCCTGGTTTTTGCTCATAAAGTGTTGATGGGTGTTATACGCAGCTCCCACTCATTGATAGAAGCGGATCCTCGTGTTTTGAGGCAAAGAAAGCATTCTATTCGGAGCAAGAAATGAGCCGAAAAGTGGCAGCCGTCATTTCAGTCACGGAAACGACGTCACGCAAAAAATACGCGCGCGTACTCAGATTTACTGGAAGATGTGGCACACAGAAACAGGTGCACTCCCCCCTCTCCCACTATTTTCACCTTTTCCTATTTCCCTGGCTATGCACCGCCCCAAAGGAATACAGCCAAAATCCACGCCATAATTTTCTCACCTCACTGCCCTTTCTTCCAGAAGAAACTGACTTCCGTACATACATAAATCACTAGTAATTAGCAGTAATACTACAAATTAACACAAATTAACACCGGCGTCGGCAGCGGACAACTACGGCGCCGCGCATGACCCGAGTTTTGATCTCATAACAGCTTTCGCTGTCAAAAAAAAAACCTCAGTAAACATCAAGGACACAATGGGATTCGAACCCGCATCCCCTGCGTGCTAGCCCAGTATTCTACTTTGGTACTTCTTTGCAAACGGGCCTTAGGCAGGCTTGATGTCGGTAAAAGAATCGCGTTAATATGAGTAATAAAGCATCTTTATAACAGCAAATAAACAATCAGGTGTCACAAAATTCTAGTTGCGCAGAGAGTGCATCGTCGAATGCTCCAACCGTTTACAAAAGCTCGACCTTCTTCACATTTTAACTGTGGCGCATTCCCACTGTGGACAATTGTAGGGATTACAAAAGTCTCTGCCATAATTCAGCACCGTCAAGCACAGCACACACACAAAAAAAGAGCGAGATGTTCCTTGCAAGTGTGCAGCAGGTACCACGCTTCTCCGAAGAATGGCGAAGGATGGCACCTATACAGTTCCCTTGGAGCAGGAAATGGTGTGCAGCAAGACGGGCTGAAGTTGTAATAACCAGAATGCGTCGTAGAATTCCAAATGGTAATTTTTGCACGCACATAGCGGGTTTAGCAATCTCTCCTTTTTGCATTTATTGCAACGAACTTGAAACTATCGAACACTTCTTGTTCAGCTGCCAATGATTTTTTTCTAACCCAGAAAGGGAAGTATCGAAATCATATTGTGGCAATGTGGTCTGCCGGTTACGTCGGCCATTCTGTTATCATTTGTAGCCTCTGCGCTGGGACACTCGGTCAGGCATATTTTCAAGGCTGTCGAAAAGTTTATATGCGACTCGAATAGATTTTGTACGCGTATCAACTACTAACAACTCTTCATTCAGCCTTCCCAGTCAAAAGATCTTGAGTCATTGGGAGGTTACACAAAATAGTGCAACTTAAAATCACAATCATTCATAGGTCCATTCGATTTGCCTTACACTGCGTGAACCAGTTCCTGAACCAGTTCAGATGACAGTGCAGCCAGAGCTGAACTCATGCAGCACCAGTTCAGCGGGTGCAGGCGTAGAGCGACACTAGCTCCACATTGAAACGAACGCCGAAGTGCAGACAGTGCACCTCCGGTAGCGGGCCGGCGGCGCCGTGTGTCTCACTTGTTCGTCGTGTGTTTGCGTATTGTTTGAGGGCGTTGGTGTGAAAGCTCGCCAATATCGTCAAAAAAAAAAGCCACGGATTCCGCCGCATCAAGTGCAGTCACTGTGAAAAATTTCATAGAACTGATAAGAACTCGACACTACTTCGTCACAGTTGTTACGCTCGTATTGACTAGGTTGCAGCGCAACAGAATGCCGAGGTACTGCGAAGAAGTCGGGAGTCAGTACCTTGATTTTTTTTTCTCTAACCTGTCAATATGGACGACCAATGGTCAGTGCTGAAAACGTTAACGTGCTTGGTGGATTTGTGCTACTTGGGTAGACAGCGCACTATACGTACTCCTTGGCCAACCACTGTCCACCATACACAGCACCGTCGAGCCAACCTTGGATTTGCTCAACAACGTAAGTGCGGAATGTGGTTGTTTGCAGTTAGACATGAGTAGGAATGCAGCAAAGCCGGTTTCATAGCAAGTGACGGCATGGGGCCTAAAAACGCAACATGATACATAGGTGGCCGACACGTGGATATCAGAAAGCCGACGGAGTCACCAAACTCCCATTTCCTACAACGTGGTTCACGTCTTCAATCAATATCGGCGACAACCATGCGAGAACGCCTCTTACAGATGCACATAATTCGTCTTGTATACGCTGGCAGCAACAGCGCCACTGCTTGTACTCGAGCTGCAGTACCTCCAAACTGAGTGCAGGGTTTCGTCCGAACTGGCCGTGCACGACACCTGCACTTTTTAAACGAACGGCCTAGTTTTGAGAGCGCCACCTTGCACTACAAAAACGAACGGTCGTGTGCTGCACTACGTGTACCAGTTTAGGCAGTGCAGGGAAATCGAACGGACCTCATAATTATTCTTACATTAAAAAAATTAATCTCAAAATTATTTTAGCTCTTACTAAATATTAATCAGAAATTTAGTATGTATATGTATCGTATAGTATATGTATAGTATGCGTATCCGCCTGACTCTTGGCCGATCCCCCTGAGTTGGGAGCCTACATGAACGGCCGTTTTTAGGGTGATGTCAGCCTTTGACCCACTACATGCCGCCAACGCACCGCCGCTACAGTGTCTAGAATAGGGAAAGTGTGCAGACCGCGCCGCCGGCTCTGAGGCCGCTCCGCGATGCATCAAAAAGAGAACTCTAGGGGGCGCTGACACCCGCTTACACGTCCGCTCGCCGTGTAGTCGTCTGCTTGTCGCGCAGCCAATCGGCCGTTATTTAGCACCGTGCGTTTAAATTCCACTGTCTTCATTCTGCTACGTGCACATGTAATTGCATCTCCATTTGCCAGCTATGATTGTTGGGCCAGTGTGAATTAAGAATGTCGGGAAGCAATGTTTTTTTTTTGCCGTGACTTGTTGAAACAGATCGCTTTTGGATCTCGCGCTTTTATTTTTTAATCGCGGTTTCTATAACTTGTGGACACGGCAACAATTTCAGTCCAAATCTTAATCGCAGACACTATCAAGCTTCTGGTTCATCCAAAGATCCATGGATTGTAGTGCCGAAATCGAAGGTGACGGTGCTTGCCGAGCACGCGGCGTTCGAGAATGAGTGATTAAAATGTGCTCTTGTTATAGCTGCACCTTCGTTTGCATGCTTTTTTTTTGCTTGAAGTGTTTATTCGGTTGTTCTTCTTTTGTGCGCTAAACGCAAGCCTCTGCTGCAGAAATATTTTACTCCACAAATGAGAGGCAATGAAACATCGAATGAATTGCGCAATTGCAGTCTGAACTGTTTTTTTTTTTTCAATTTAAAACAAACCAGGGGCGTAGCCAGCGTGTGGCACTCCGGGCCCATGAACCCCCTCACCATCCGAAATTTTTTGGAGCCCGTTCCTGCGTTGAGCGGCGTCGCCGTTGGCGATGTAACCGATGGACATGAAAAAAAAAATAGTTGAAAAGGAGAAAATAATACCGAGGCTGGAATGAGATTTGAACCCAGGCCCTCTGCGTGGCAGTCCAGTATACTACTACAGAGCCACGCTGGGTTTTGTTTTCTTTATTGGCCGTTTTGACTTATAACAAACACAAAAGAAAAATATATTCACTATAAAACAATCGGATGAAAAAAAATCAGTATTGTGAGCTAAACAGAGAAAAAGGAAAAGAAGAAAGCCTGAAACGCGTTCACGAAAAAGACTCTATACAGGCATGGTGTAGAGCAAGGAGTCGCATTGGATAACAACCAGTGATCACACAATGCTAATTGCGCAACGAGTGTGTGGTATAATGCTTCCCACCCAACTCAATGTGCTCAGTCATAATTCTTCATCGTCCTCGGCCACATGCACCTTCAACAAAGGGTACAGAACACTTCACAGATGTGTAGCGGATACCTCGCTCATCCGCTGAAAGAAGAATAATGGCGTGGTGAGTGCCGTCTTTCTTCACAAAAATTATGATTTTTGGCTTAGTTGATAGATTGCGGAAAGCCAAAACTTCAAACAGAAGTGGCCTTTCAAAACACGAAGCTGCGCTCAAAATTCGCATTAGGCAGTATTGATCATCAGTGAATTTTTCAGATTTGGGTACACGTTAAAGAACCCCAGGTGGTCGAAATTTCCGGAGCCCTTCACTACGGCCTCTCTCATAATCATATGGTGGTTTTCGGACGTTAAACCCCACATATCAATCAGTGAATTTTTCGCCATAGCATACAGAGCACAAAATGACACTCGAACACATTGGCCAGCCCGGCCCACACTTCAGATAAAAAGGGTGCCCCCCCCCCCCCCCGATAACATTTCTGGCTACGCCCCTTGGAACAAACATATTACACACTGTAAAAAAAAAGGACAAGAGCAAGCACACTAAAGGTCCAACAAGAGTCTCTGGCATTCAAGTCGTTCTTCTAAGTTTCAAGTGCTTCCTTCTTTCACTCGCTGAAGCTCGTTCTCTGTTGAGGGACTTAGTAAAAAAATGAAGCCTGGTCAGAAGAAAAAACTTGATCACGTTGTTTGTCAGTTCGTCCTGATGTGTGTGACACCCAACGCGGGGAACATTCTTCATGATCTGCAAAACTTCAGTCATGCTGTCTCGCTGAAGATTGTTCCAGCTGAACCACATCGTAAAAACATCTTCCAAAGCTTCAATAAATGCAAAGAACTCGACGGAAGGGTACAGAAGACCTCCTTGGTCGCAGAAATCCGTAAACGAAGAAAAACCTTCAACTGCGTCTTTAGCGGATGTTAAGAGCAGGTCAAAACATTCCCGACACTTTGTTGCCATCACCTTTTTCCGGGCCACATATCCGGCCAGGTAATACGTTAACCTGGCATCACTTGTCTGCTTTGGGTAGACATGATCGGAAAGTTCAGATTGCTCAAAGACACTCGAAGCCTCATCAAGTTTTCCCTCATCAAGTAGGGTGTCCACATGGTTGGCGGCTGCGTCCACTCCGACAAGGGACGTGAGGGCACCTCCTGCACAGTTTCCTGTGTCCAGCGCTTTGCATAAGTTATAAAAACTTGAGCAGTTAACTGCTGTTAAGAACTGGGATGAGGTGGGGTGGTCATTACAGCCGCAAAACTGCCGAATAATGCCAAACAGCTTTTCGATGGGGTCTTGGCTCAGACGTGAGGTTAGCAAATACTTGTATCCGACACGTTCAGTGAGATATTCAAAAAGCTGTAGGGTCCCTTTTATCGTGACCCGAAGGCCTTCAGCAGTGCTGCGTGACAGAAAGCCTGCTTTTGTGGGCCCTGTGTTGGCTTCCCACCTATTAATGTAATCCAGGGCATTTTGCAGCACTTTTACTCCTTCGGAGTTTTTTCTCAGTGCTGCTGTAGGCACCCTTGAGGTCATTACAGAAATCAATTTCTGCATAAAGGTGATGAACTTTTCTGTTTCCCTTACATAAGAACATGACTTAGAAATTTGCTCTCGGTACAAAAACAGACCACGCAGCACTTCGGCACTGAAGAGGTGAAAAGCATAGTTGACCTTCATCTTTTCGAAATTATTCGGATTCAGGTGAACATGTGTGATCTTGGGCATTGCCTTAAGTGTTGTTGCACACTTGTCCAATTGGTAGGCAGCTCTGATTGGTCGCACATCAACGTGACCTGCTGGAGTTTTGTAGCCCCCTTTTATGAAGCCATTTCTCACACATTTAACTAGATGGGGAAAGTCTGAAAGGAAGAACAGACGTCTACTATCGTCAGCAGGGTGCTGTACTGATGGCGTGACAGCTGCAGCCGTACCGGATATGCCAAATTGATGCCACATTGCACGGTTCCAGGATGCCCCGTCGCAAGTGACATAATCAACTCTAAGCCCTGCTTTTTCGGCCAAAACGACCGCTTCCAAAATAATCTTGGAGAGTAAATGGGCTTTTACATTTCCCCTCGATGCAAAAACACCTAAAATTTGATGCCAGGACCCGGACAAGGGTTGAAACATTACAATCATTCCATAGTCACACGGCACACTCTTGTCAAGTTCAGAAGTAAATGCACCAAGGTCCACAAAGCCATCAATTTTTCCAGTACCTGGTGCCACTCCAAAGTTTTCGGCAAGTTTCATCTCGTCTATTATCTGACCGCCGTGACGCTGAAACTCATCCATTCTTTCAGTTTTTTTTTGCAATTCGAGAGAGAACTGAGGAGTTGAAACCGAAGCTGCTCTCATACTTCTTCATAAAATTCTTGAGACAAGTGCGGCTGGGAAGCATGAGAATCTTTTCTCGGCGTGCGTGCTCGTACAGTCTTGGGCTCTTAATACGCATTATGACACATTCCAGAATCCACTCAGAACTGTAGCGCATGCCTTTAGGTGATTTTCGGCTTGCAGCGGCAAAACATTGAAGAATGCCAGCTTTTTGTTTAGGGGGAAGGCTGTCAATCTTTTTCAAAAGTACCTCTTCCTCAATCTTCTCATTTTCTGCTTTCATTTGCGAAATGATTTCGTCTAACGCTTTCACTTTATCCTTCAAGCGCCGCACAGCTTGCATTTTTGTTTTCATCTTTCGAGAAACATTTGTTTTTGACTTGTTTTTTTTTCTCCGACACCTTTGGTTGGTGAGGATTCTCCGAAGATATTTGCAGGCTACACACCGCTCAAGTGAGGTACCTGCGCACTTTTTGTTGTACAGGCTCCCATTCCATACTGTCAAGTTGGAGTTAGAGCTTGCGAACGGGAACTCTTCAAGAAATCCTGCCCCTGAACATACATGCATATCATCGTCAGCCTTGAGAACGGAAGCTGGGCCGCCAGGCTCGTCCAGATCAAGTTTCACTCCGCGCACAAACACTTCATGCGCCACACTATCGTCGGTCACAGTAAACAACACAAGCTTCTCAGCGCACAGGAGACCCATGTCTGGCCCCGGTGAACACACACTGTACGCGACCTTCAATGGCACACCACCGAACACGTGCTTTCCCCAGCTGTCTGACGGCAGGGCAACGTCCTTGTGGTTGAAAGGAACTTGAGGCTCAGAAGGCACTGTCGCAGACTCATCTGGCTCCTCACCTAGCAGTGGCTGTAGCACCTCGCTGAGCCGTTGCCGCTTTTCTGGCAGATCAAGCGGTGGGCACAACCTCTCCTTGGGATTTATTTTCCTGGGAACGGGCCTTGATAAGTAGGCAGGCACATTGGGAAAGATCGTGGGTACGGCGCCAGGCAGAAGGACCGGTCGCGTTCTCTCAAGGCGTACAGTTTTCCCGTCAATAATATGTTCAAAGTGTCGTGATACAAACTGTTTGTCGAAATGAAGCTCGCAGACAGCTGCGTTGGACTCACGCGGCTTATCTGCTCTTGGAATGTTGCGCTGCCACTGTTGAAATACGTCCGCTTCTTTGGGCACGCCGAACAACGAGACTTTTTCTTTGCACGACTTGTACCCGCTCTTGCAACCGGGTACAAAACAGTGACTCTGTCGTCGGCTCATCACTGCTTCTCAAGGCATCATTTAAATGAAGAAAACAACACGAAAGGCACGCACAACGCACGCAGTCCAGCATGCACACATGTGCTTCTCGTGGCGGCCTGACGTGTAAGCGGGAGAGCTCGCCACCTAGCGGATACATCGCCAAGCTGCCTCAAGGGTTCCATACGCGCCGCTTGGCGGTAATCACACTTCAAATATTCTAGGCACTGTGCCGCCGCCCGCCAAAACACAATGTTGCCAGACAGCAACGCCGTGCTGTTGCCCCATCTTGGTGCCCGCACTGCGTCTACGCCCGGTTGCGTTTAGTTCTCAATAATACGGCGTCGAACGATTGCGGTAGCGTGTTAAACGCTGCCGGTGAAGCCTTAGAATGCCTGGATGCTGCGTACCGCTCCGCACTAACCACAAAAGAAAGGGGGTGCGAATGTTCCGCTTCCCAGCGAGCACTGGCCGACGACATCTATGGCTGGCTCAAGTGAAGCGAGACGGCTGGGAGCCCACCAGTGCGTCTCGTATTTGCTCTGTGAGTACTGCGTATTTCGTTAACCGTTTTTTCCTGCGGCACACGTATATGTGTTTCGCGGTGTTCGCGAATGAGTAGATAACCGAAGTTGTCGTTGCTGCGTCCACGCATTGCGAGTAGGAAGCCCACAAACGGGACGCGTCCGCGCGTTCGTACGGAGACGCGCTCGCTAGTCTGAGCTGTTGCCACGCTCGCGTTCGTGTCAGCGTAACCTCAGTATTATGTCGCAAGTGTTTGTATGTGGGCTGCGAATTTCTTCGTGCGCTCACTTTGAGAACTGGGTCGCTTACGCGACCTTGAGAACCACCGCTGTCAAAAGCCCAGGTGTTGTGTGTCGGCTGGCTCCAAAATGGCGGCGCACAGAAAACTATGCTGAATTTGGTGGAAGCTGGCAACAGCGTGCCCTGTTGCCCACTGGTTTTGGCTGAGTTTCTTGAAGGCACTTATTACGATGTCTGCACCCTAAAAACAGCCGTTCATGTAGGCTCCCTAGATCAGCTGCTCATGGGGCTTAGCGCCATCTATGTGGAGAGGGAACGCTTTCGGTGGAACAAAAAATAAAGCGGAAGTGACGCGATAGCTGGTAAACAAGCGCCGTCATTTTGCGTGCGCTAGCGCGAAATTTTATCTCGCATTAATTTGAGACGAAAATGCCCCTGACCGAAGGACTCGCGCTAAGGCGATCACCGGCGAGTCCTCTACCAGTGGGTGTCAAGTAAACACCAGCTAATCTAATACCGACTCGTGACTAGATAGTGATGTTTAAGAGTACTGCCTCTCACTTTGCCTCGGATTTACAATGTAATGCATTTTTCAAAGTTGTGTTCGGCTTTCATGGCATCTTGCGCCGCTGGATTAAAGGAACAAACAGCGTATACTTGTCATAACTGCAGCGTTGCTTATTTGCTTCACATACGCCGGCTCTTTAGCATGTGCAATGCTTGTGTTCTTCAATTGTAACAGGATGAAATGACGCCTAGTCATGCCAAAATATGGCATATCCGTTTTATTCAGTGTTCACAATAGCTCAAATTTATTAGACAGCACAAAATTGTAATAAGCACAAAAAAACTGTGCGCACTACTTTTTTGCATTATGCTTGGATAAATTACCGCTACGTATGCGAATTGCAGTGTGATAGATGACTTGGCAATCTGCTCAAGGATAACGCTAATAGTAGGTACTACATGCTCAGGAAAGAAACAGGGTGGCAGGAATACTGATGCATGAAAGTCCAGTACCTTGAACGTCTTTAGTGCAGAGTCCAATGGGCAGCAGACGATGTGGATTACATTTAACGCCGAGTGCTTTCTTCGGTACCATCGAAAACGTGCTGAGCAAGGATGCAGTAGCAGCAAACATAGGCCTAGTGCCCCATGTCTTCCAGATAAGAAACAAGGGCAATGGTTTGTAATACTGTATTCAGGTATACAGTATTCCAAACCATTGCCCTTGTTTTATATCTGGAAGATATGGGTCACCAGGCATACGTTTGCTGCTACTGTATCCTTGTACAGCACATTGTTTCCGCAGGTACCAACGAAAGGACTCTGCGTTAAACGTAATCCACGTCGTTTGCTGCCCGTTGGACACTGCACTCAAACGTTCACCTACGATAAAACACACCTTACAATTTCGCACACAGCAGAAAATGCAAGTGCAGAACACTAAAACACGCGAAGGGGTGTGTCATCGCAGACGAATTTTCAAGCGTGCCTCATTGAGTGAAAAAGTTATGAGAAGGGGCTTAGCCTTGTGTAGACATGGGGCACATTGGTTCTGCTGCCATTTTTATTGCAAGATACAGGGTAAATTTACACGCATGAATTTGCATGTTACATGAGCATGTTAGACACATAGAGAAGTCCTATTCAACTTAGTGAGTGCCCAGAGTAGAGGCACAAGAACTGTCCCGAGCTCACTGCATTGTCTAAGCATTCTACCAGCTCCAAGAAACTATTTCTTTGGTCATGAAACTACCAGCCTGAAAATAGTGTGATGCAACCACACCAACCAAGAGACTCGAAATTCACAATTCATTTTCAGCAATGTTTCACAGCTCACAAAGATTTTGGTTTGCAGTCCACGAACAGGAGGGAACACCAACAATATTTACTGAAGTTTCTGGACAAGCATATAAGCAGAGCTCTCTCTAAAGGAGTACCGTCAAAGTTCCGCAAGCAGCCCCTTCGTGGAGTCCACCTGCCACGCCAGTTAAGTTACTGTAGAGTTCAATACAGAGGCACGAGATATATCCACAAGCCAATACAAGATGCAAAGCATGGCTTAACACCTTGACAATATAACAGCGTGAGTTACAAGACAGCATAATGTTTTATAGATTTTAAAATTGACAAAAATAGAAGATGCATTGCTGCAAACAAGGCAGCCCTTTGCAACAGTGACAATGTGTTGTGTTCCAAAAGCAAACGTGAAATCTTTGACCAGCAACAGCAGCATCAGGGTACCATCAGACTAGCTTCATTTACACAGAACTGGTGAAAACAAGGCAACCATCACTATGCCCTCATGCTACAAATCTCAACAGGACAGCCACCTGGAAGGACAAACATTTGAACAATGGCTCAGTGGTCTCGCAGGGCTCTGTTTAGCATGTCCCGGCAACTCTACAAAAGCTCTCAGAGTATTGAAAGCAGTGGCCATTCTCTTCCGCTTTAAAACAAGCAGAATTAAAAGAAGGCAAAACATAATAGCCTTGGTGGAAACCTGCGACATAAAAGTGAGCATTGCTGTCAGCAACTTCCTATACATGGTCAGTTGTATGACAAAGGTCTTGTATAGTTCAGCACTTGCATGCATGGCCTTCAAAAATATATACAAAAAAGGAAGCCCTGCAAGCATTACACCACAGGAGTCTCTGCAACTATTGCAGTTATTCTGGGACCAGCAAAACCGATGTGGGACTTGTTTTCATTCCAGCCAGGCGGAGAGGGGGGGGGGACCAACGCGGCTAAAGCCGAGACCAAACGGTGCAGCCCATCTCCGTCGCTTGGAAGGAGCGTGCGATAACATCCCCCACCCGGGAGGCCTGCAGTCGAAGCTACACCGTCCTTGAAAGAGAACAAAAAGTGAGGTAGTGAGGGAAATGGTCGCTCAAGCAACAACTGGTGACTGTGATCACCGGCAAACATGCTAGCTTGGCGGCCACCAGCGGGTGACTCACACACACTTCTATGTGCAGGCCTTGAAGTGGCCGTATTCTAGCACACCAGCATTTTGTACAGTTATGTCACATCGGATCTAATCTGATCCAACAAAGTTGATCTGCCAGCCTCATTTCATATAGCATTACAATTCGCTGCTATCGCATTCCTTGTTTCACCCTTGCGGTGAAACTGCGACTTTTAGAGGGGCCCTGAAACACTTTTTCAAGTAACCATGGAATGAGTTCACTGGAAGAGCTTATTGCCTCACAAACTCAACGCTGCAAAAAAAAAAAGAAGAATCCGTCTAGTGCGAGCGGAGTTGCAAAGATTTGTCGCATGCTGCTATCGCATTTTCTATTCTCTCGTCCGGACGAAAGCACTGGAAACTGAGCAGGGAGGGATGGCAGGAAGCAAAGAAAATACGTCACGCCTCGTGACCTTGAGCACTCTTTTCTTTCTTCTACGGTGCGGCTTTTTTAGTGTGATCGCACACGTGGGCAAGTTGCGGCCTCCCGGGGCGATTTCTGTAATGACCGAGTGCGACATGTTTAATTCAGCCAATGGCTAATAGATGGCTTTCTACGAGTGATTTTAAAGCACCTTCCATCATTTGTCAAGAGAAGAGGAAGCAATCTTTAGCTGACTTTCATAGCTTTTTGTGAATTCCAGGTTGCGTGCAGCGCTATAATATTTGGCTCGCGTGTTCTTCAGAGCCTCTACTACCGATCCGCAGCATTTCCTGACCATGCTCAAAAAGTGTTATGCCGGGGTCCACCACAGCTCCACCGACATATCTGTCATGAATATGACTCAATAAAGTATATACTAACAAATGGCAATGGGAAAAAAAAGCTACGAAGAAGAGTTCTGTTGCAGGGCATCAAACCAGCAACCTATCACTCTGCAGCACATACCACTAAGCCGCAGAACGTACATCGTCAAGAGCGTCAACAGCAAGCAATTAATATATGCCCTGTACCATTTGGTAGTCCTCAGAGCTTCACAACTTGAGTGCGTTTTCATTATCAGTAGCAAGATGGCGCCTCGAGCTCGCATTCAGCACGCTCTGAAGGTCGTCGCCTCCTTCCTCTACGCTTTTCACCTTTTGATGAGCGCCGCCTCCTCAAGATTGTCTCTCCTGCGCACGCACTTATCAGACGTTTGATTCAGCAGAGCACGAATGCACAGTCACTCCGCTCGCTGCCACGCTTACGAAAGAAGCACGCTGTTCATACACCAAGTAAGGATTGTTGAAGTTCGCATTCGTCTTCTGTATTTTTTGAGGGTTTGAACAGCGCACTTTAAGTGTCGAGACGTTACAGCTCTCAGTCCGTGCCCGTCCTGTGTACGCTCGTTTCGTGCACGTTTTCTGCTTGAGGTAAGCGCTGCAACTTTCTAGCAGCTTGCAATTCTTCGCGTCACTTTGCAATTCGTTACTGTAGCATTCATTTCTTTGTCCTTGCGTCAAAACAGTGAACAATAAACGCTTAACTACTACTGTGCATACACATTTCACTTTCGTGTTACAATACCGATTCTCAGAGAGAGGAATAAGCCACTTTTCTTTTTCGTTATGCACAGACACTCTTTTCTTTTTTGACCAGAACGCACGAGTGTCAAACCACCGAGTCGGCAAGCGCGAAGCGCAGCGGCCAAATGAACAAGAATATTGCACATGCGCTCAATGAGCAGTGATCTGCACCTGTCTTTGCCAGGCTGTTCCAGGAACAGGACACCAACCCCGCTTCTTTTGAGCACCATTACTGCCATCATTTCTTTCCTTTTCTCAATGCTGCCACCAAGTTGTAAAAGAAGTTTCAGCAGAAGGGTGAAACGATGAACACACCAGCAACAAATGGTCAGGCTGGCAGCCAACTCTTTTAAATCTGGTATCGTGCAACTCTACAAAATGCTGGTGTAAAAGAATACAGCTGCGCTAAAAAGAGAGGCTCTTCTTGCAGTCTTTTCGCATGTAGAAGGGTTCACAATCCATTCGCACTGATGCCCGCTGCGTCCGCAGGCGCCTAGCAATCGAGACCTGGCCCTTAGAATCAAAGTTCACGGCTGCTGCTGGAGCGAGCCTTTAAGAAACCGAAACTACAACCATTCCGAATAAATAAACAGAAGGTGCTTCAGACACTTCTCAAGGCACGGCGCTTGATGGCTTTCGCACCTTGCCGCTAAATTGCGGTGTTGCGGCCCAGTACGGCACTGATAAGCAAGTTTGGCGCAGCAGGAGTGGTTCAGCGCAGGTAAACAAGTTTGGCGCACAATGGCGCAAATGGCACAGTTGTTCGACCCAGGACATCGGCAACCCTGTTCTCGGCGTGTTCCTTCATTAACGCTGAAAGAGTCTACTGCTCGACACAAGAATGTGGGTACAAACAGGTGGCAGTTCCTTATTTCACAAAGACATGCAGATGCATACATACTATACGGCTGCACATAGTGGCTACTGCGTCATGACAATACCACTCTTCATTCAGATGGTCAGGAGAGTAAAACATTCCATGCATCTGAATGCTCAGAACGAGAGACAAACATTTTCATGGGACTGGTCACGCTTGTAAGGCTGCTTTGTATTAGCAACCACTTCAAAGAACAGTGCAATCACTGCGTCGTCAAGGCTAAAAACGGCACAACGCTAAAAACAAATTTCGCGCCCAGAGCTAAAAAAAATGTATCCCGTGCCATTCCAAAATACAACAGTTGTTACGCTTAGCTTACTAAGCACGAAAGCGAAAAAATATATATATGCATATAAATAATGGGGCCAGCTGGGGAATGTGTCCAAGATGCTAACAATTGGAGCCTAGGCGGGACAAGAGTCCGCAGCGCCAAAACTGCAAATAAAAGCGGAAAGGCACTATTCCGAAAGTGGCCCGGGAAGCACTACGCGTTATGTGAACTCAAGCATGCAACAGTTAAGAGATGGCCTCACAGCCAGTCCTCGTGCTGCCCACAATAACACAGCACCTGGAAAAAACAAAAAAAGGGGGGGAGACTGGAGACCGGACCAGTCTGTCGCCACAAGCACGTTAAAACTCAAGCGCAGACGGCACAGAAGTGTCCCTTTTCAAAGTCTCAGAAAGGTCGCTAGTCTTTGAAGACGTGTGTCGCGACACTAGCAGTGGTCGTCAGTGGAAAGACGTTCCGGCTTCTCTGAACACCTTCAATGCGTTTTCAGCTGAATATTTCCAAGCGTCAGGGCACCAAAAAGCGTTTAAAAAAATGTCACAGTTCCGACCGCTTCCACAGTGCAGGCCATGCCACACGGGAGCGACAACCGGCTCGTCAACTAAACGCCCAGGCGCATTCTTCATGGGTTGCGCCTGTTCGTTTAGTGCAGGTGAAACCAATTGGCCGGCTGCTGGGGCCGGTTTGCCACCAGGAAAGCAGTACGGGAAGTTGGAGTCGCTGCTGATATCTACTGTGGCAGACTCGAGGTGCTCATGCTTTTCAGCATTGTTCTTCTCACGGACTGAGCACCGCTTCTTATGCTGCCTGGCACCACTGAAAATGAGAGATAGGTTAGGTTAATTTAGTTTTGATGGCACAAAAGCAGCTAAGGCTATGCTGCGCCAGACACAAGACTTTCAGGTATGGACACTAAAAAGATTAGATTTTAAGGCTTATTTAACAGGTTACATTCTTTCAGAAAGTTTAGCAAGCCAGGCAGAGGTACTAGAGGGTCATCTCCTAGGAACAAAGCAGGATGTAAAGGTACGTGTTGTTTGTATATCTTGCTGAAATGTTTTTGTCTCTGTGTTTCAATGGTAGGGCATGTGATTAGGATGTGCATAAGTGTTAACGCTTCTTGGCATTTTTCACACGGTTCTTCCTTTGCGAGTAAGAAGTTGTGTGTCAAGTGTGCGTGTCCAATGCGAAGTCGGCATAATACAACTTCAATAAACCGTTGCTGGTGACGGCAGGTCTTCCATTCCCCCGAGTGTGGGTTTCACCCGGTGGAGCTTATTGTTCGTGCAGTTGTCCCATTGCTTTTGCCATTTTGCTAGTAGGGCCAGGCGGATCGTTCTCTGGATATCTTTAAGGGGAATTTTTACTTTTGTTACTATTTTATGGGCTGCCTGGGAAGCATACTTATCTGCTTTTTCGTTTCCGGGTATCCCAACATGACTTGGGACCCAGCAAAAACGGATGCAGGTTGCCTGGCTGTTTAAGTATACCATGTTTAGAATGTCGCCTACTATAGGCTCACATTCGGATTTTATATGTAGTGCTTTTAGTGTGCTTAGTGAGTCGGTGTATATGATTACTTTCTTGTATTTTTCAGCGATGATTTTCCGAACTGCTTCACTCAAGGCATAAGCTTCAGCTGAAAAAATAGAAAAACTACGAGGTACTTTCACAGAAATTGCGCTTTTCGTCGTCACAATCCCAATAACCACGTGGTCCTCCGTTTTTGAGCCATCTGTGTAAAATTCTTCGTAATCCCTATATTCGTGCTAAAGTGTATAAAATTCTTGGACTATGTGTTCTGGTGGGGTGCTTTTTTTTGTTGAAACGGCTTAGTGAAAATTCGCATAGCTGTGACAGGTCAAACCATGGCAGCAGTCTTGGTGGTTTAATAGCGACATCTAGTGATCCATCAGGGATGGTATAAAAGCGGCAGTATTCCTCGAAACGTAGGACAAGTGGTTTCATTAGGTTCGGTTTGTTGAGGTAGTGTGAGCGCGAGTCACATTTTGCGGCAATTTCATAGCAGATGTGTTCAGGTGACGACCTTATTTTTAAAACATATGACAAGGTTAGTAATGCTCTTCGATCACATAGAGGGGGCTCATTGCATTCTACGTATAGAGTTTGCACAGGTGATGTTCTGTAAGCGCCACTTGACAGACGGAGACCGAGGTTGTGTATAGGGTCGAGACGGCGGATGTATGAGTTTCGCGCCGAGTCGTAGACTATGCATCCGTAGTCTAAAATGCTGCGTACAAGAGATCGGTAAATACGTATACGGCAGAGTCGATCGGAACCCCAGTGTTTATGGGAGAGTACTTTGAGCACATTGAGTGCTCTGTTTGCCTTAGTTTTCAATGCATTTATGTGTGGTAGAAAGTTTAGTTTTCGGTTGAATGTAATTCTTAGAAATTTGTGTTCTTGTTTTACCGGCATGTTGATGTTGCATAGTTTGAGCGCGGGTTCAGGGAACAATCCTCTCTTTTGCGTAAAGAGAACAGCTGTGGTTTTTTGGGCTGAAAAGCGGAAACCATTTTGGTCGGCCAATTTCATAAGCCGATTTATTGTAATCTGGAGTTGCCTTTCACAGGATGATAGGCTGGAGGCTCGGCATGCAATTTGCAGATCATCAACATAGATGGAGTGCATGACTGTACGGGGTATAGCCCTGTTGATGGATTTCATTTTCACTATAAACAGGGTGGTGCTCAAAACGCAGCCCTGTGGCACACCATTTTCTTGGACAAATATTCGTGACAGTAACGTACCCAAACGTACTTAAAAAAGTTCTATTCGATAAAAAATCGTGTAAGCAGTTCAGCATTCTTCCGCGAATCCCAAAGTTAGCTAGATCTCTGAGAATTCCGTATCTCCAAGTTGTGTCATATGCTTTCTCTAAGTCAAAGAAGACCGAGAGACAGAACTGTTTGTGTAGAAATGCTTGTCGTATTTCTTGTTCCAGCCTAACAATGTGATCAGTGGTGGAACAGCCCTTTTTGTATCCGCACTAGTGTGCGTCTATTAGGTGCTCCGATTCCAGAGTGAAAGTAAGTCTAATATTTATGATGCTTTCGTTAGTTTTTGCAAGGCAAATTGTTAATGCAATGGGTCTATAGCTACTTGGGGTTGTGGGGGGTTTACCAGGTTTTAGGAATCGTATGACAATGGCTTTTTTCCAATCTTCAGGCATTATGCCAGAGTCCCATATTTTGTTGAAGAATTGGAGAAGTGCCTTCGCGGATGCTTGGGATAGGTGTGCCAACATTGCGTAGTGTATCTGGTCAGACCCTGTTGCCGTTTTTTTACCGGCAGAAAGTACCCTGTTCAATTCGTGCAGCGTAAGCGGAAGGTTATAACTTTCATTTGAGGTACTGCTAGTAGGCAATTTTTGTTTCTGTGCATTTTCTTTATATCTCAGGAATGTATTGGTGTAATTTGCTGAGCATGATACCTTATAAAAGTGTTCTCCTAATAGGTTGGCCTGGTCTTCTAATGTTGATTGTGTCTCTGGACTTGTAAGCAGTGGTATTGTGTAGGAGGAGTACTCTCCCTTGAACTTCCTTACCTGGTCCCAGATGTGTTTAGATGTCACTGAACTGTTAATTGATGATATGTATTTTTGCCATGGATCCTTTTCTGCCTGTCTTCAAATAAATCGGGCTCTGGCTTTTGCCTGTTTGAAGTTGATGAGGTTGGCGTAGGTGGGGTATCTTCGTAGAATTCCCCAGGCCTTATTTTGTAGTTTTTTGGCATCAGTACACTCGTTTGTCTACCAAGGGTTGAATTTCTTGCGTACGATGCCAGATGATTGCGGTATTGCTTTTTCTGCTGCTAAGATTAAAACTTTGGCGAACTCTTCGTTTAGTTCCTCAACAGAAAGCTCCGATGAGAAAACTTCATCGAGCTTAGCGTTTTCTGTGAAAACTGTCCAGTTCGCGAGCCGTAGTTTCCACCAGTGCGGCCTGCTTGTTAGAGTTGGGTAAGATGGTATAAGTTTATTATGCCGGGTTGATGATTACTACCATAAGACGTGTTGACGACGTCCCATTTAAAATCACTAAAAATACACGATGAACACATGGCGAGATCTAAGCAACTAAATGTGCGCGAGGTTGGTGAAAAGTAGGTAAAAGCACCGGAATTAAGAAGGCAGATGTCATTTGATAAAATGAAATCTTCCATGGCTCGCCCTCTTGCGTCAGTTTCGTCGCTACCCCAAAGAGTTGAAGGAGCATTCAATCCCCAACTAAGATAAATGGTTGTGGCAACTGTTCCACTATATTTTCTAGGTTCTTGGTGGTGAAAAGGGTGTGAGGTGGGATATACAGTAAGCAGATGGTGATGGTTTTGTATGATAGGATGGTGACGGCTACGGCCTCGAAAGGTGTGTTTATTTGGACACCTCGCGTAGGAGTGCTGCCCTGCACCACTATGGCTACTTCCTGAAAGACGGTTGCAATGTTCGCGGTCCTTTTGGGCAACTTTGAAGCCTTTTAGGAAATGGCTGTGTTTTGCACCAAGATTTGTCTCTTGGAGGCAAAAGGCTACTGGTGAGAATTTGTTAATGATGTCCTTTATGTCACCTAAGTTATGAATTAAGCCTCTACAGTTCCAATGTACGATAAAAGCCATGGCAGAATAAAGTTAAGTAAATATACTTCTGGGGATTGATCGGTATAAAAGATGATAGGTGACAATATTAAGAAATAGAAATAGAGAGAAATACGATAACTATTACGGTTATCGCTATCTTATTGTGGTTACTGGGACTTTGTTCTTGTCCTGTTTGGTACGCTAGAGAGAGCGCTTGTCCTTCGGTGTCGATGACACCGGAGTTTTGTGGTCGATCTCCATTGCCTTGTCTGGGGCGCTGGAAGATCGAGAGTGAGGCGCTGAGAAACGGATCTCAGGCCTTGGCACTCTATTGAGTTTAGGGCCCAGGGAGACCGGAGTCTGCGCGCCCTTTTATGTGCATGGAGCAGCTGGCGCTGCTTCTTTTACGGGGGCGGTTTGAGTCACCATAGAACCACTGGGTGTGGTAGCGGTCGACTCCTGAGGCCTTTGTGACGCTGCCCCCGACTGCGTCACATCGGCGTAACTTCTGTGGAAAAGGTACGATAGCCGTGTTCGCGCTTCGCTGAATGATATTTTTTCTTTGACGGTAAGAGCGATGACTTCTTTTTCTTTTTTCCAGCATGGGCATGACCGGGAATATGCTGGGTATTCCCCATCACAGTTTTTACAGTGGGGTGAGGATGAACAGTTTTCTGATTTGTGGTCGTTTGCGCTGCATTCTGCGCATGTTTCTTTGCCTCTGCAAGAGTGCGAGGCGTGTCCGAATCTCTGACATTTGAAACAGCGTCTGGGGTTGGGAATGTAGGGTCTGACATTTATTTTGAAGTACCCAGCCTTAAGAGAGGTGGGAATTTCTCATGTTCCAAAGGTTAGTATTACGTGTTTGGCGGGCACTTCCCGATTATTGTGACGGATTACAATTCTTTGGACTTTGATGACGTTTTGGTCGTGGAAACCTTCGAGGAGCTTTTAGTCACTAAGGCCTAAGAAGTCTTCCTCAGAGATTACTCCCCTGCTGGTGTTTAGAGAGCGATGGACCGAAACGGTGACAGCTGTTTCTCCAATGCTGGTTAGTTGGGATAGCTTAGGCACTTGGTCTTTTTCGGTTAGCTCCAAAAGAAGGGCACCGCTTGACAATTTGGATGCTTTGTATGTGGGTCCTATTTTTTTCTTTTAGGCACTTGGCCACCAAAAATGGGGATAATTTTCTTAGAGGTGTGCTGTCACTGTGGATAATGTGGTACTTCGCGAAAGTAACTTTAGTTTCTTTCGAGATGTGATAACTTGCTTCGGTGCGGCCTCTCTTGCGAGACTGATCAAGGTCGGCGGATGCTTGTAAAGCCATACAAGTATGAATGTGTTCGGTAACAGCAGCGACCACCCACCACGGAGCCCAAGAAGGGGACGCGGTTTGATTTGTTAAAACAAACCCTCCCGACGCCAGCCGTACGCTGTCACTATAACCCAATGTAATTATCCAAGGTGGGATACCTACACAAGGTTAACCCTTGCCGCCATGAATATCGGAAGTAAACGGAAGAGAGTAGAAGACAGGACAGATAAATAGTAAGAGATAAAGACGAAGATGTAGGGAGAGAGAGATAGGAAAAGGCGACTGCCGATTTCCTCTGGGTGGGTCAGCCCAGGGGTGCCGTCTACGTGAAGCCGGGGCAAAAGGGGTGTGTTGCCTCTGCCGGGGGGCCTTAAAGGTCCAATCACCCAGCGTCAGCTCAACCCCCAGGATCCCCTTTTCCCCGGACACGGCAAAGCCACGCACGGCTAGGCGTGGGAGGGAGTCAAAACTCCCCCGTTAGCTCGGGTCCATGGTGTCGCTACACACCAAACGCCTACTTGCGCAGGCGCCCCTGCGGGGGCCGCATTCGAAAAGAGGTTGCTCACAAGACCACATGATGCAAAGGCATCTCTGAGGCCAAGTTATACTCTCCCAAGGTCTCAAGCTGAACGCAGTTTAAAGGTCTCAAAGAAAGTAACGATGCTTCTTGATTGCCGGAACCGCCATCGCTAATCGTACGTAAGACACCACTGTGCATCTAGCAGTCGCATCCATGTGCCACAGAAAAGCACGCGTTTGTAATTGTCATTGTGTGAAAGGGGCAGCAAGAACGGTCTGTGCAGAAAGTAAGTCAGCCACAAGTGTTGCTGTGGTAAGCAAATCACACAGTTGTTGCAAAAAGAAAGCAGGACAGTACACCTGCCACACCACGTAAACATAGCATACAATTGGGTTGGCAAGTTATCGTATCACATACTTTGGGTGGATACAATTGGTAGATGATGAAAACTGTACACACAGTAGCTCAATAATTTTAATGTAGAGGAATTCTCACTGGAGTTGGCTGATCTTGCATAGTGATAGATAATGATGGCTAATACTGCGCAAACAATGGCTAAGTGATGGGTTGTGTTGGTTAAAGTGTTGGAAATTCCGCCACAGCATCCCTCACCATGTCGTCGATTCGACATGGGAAACACCAAGACTTAATATTTTTATTAATATTGCTACGTGCCAGTGCATGGAGCTGAAGAAGACGAAGCAGATAGACTGGCACGAGCTAATCTGTGTGGCTGGCGCTGCTCGCCTAACCGTCTGTAAATACATCGGTGACTACCCCTCTGAGTCAGTCTCCTTCACGTAACATATTTGGTGGAGTTGTGCGATCCCCGTCCTCGCCACGGAACTCCGAAGCGGACGCTCACTCGCGGCTTACAACATGACCACCCAAGACTCGGCTACATCCTCTCCGGTCGCTCCCCCTTCTGCCCGACCTGTCAACCCAGCGCCCGCAACAACATTCGTGACGCTTCCCGCGCTCAAAGACCCCGGCGTGTTCTCGGGCAGCGAGGGTTCCGACGTCGACCAGTGGCTACGCCTCTACGAACGCGTCAGCGCCACTTACAGGTGGGATCCCACTCTTATGCTGGCAAACGTCATCTTTTATCTCGACGGAACACCTCGTGTTTGGTTTGATAACCACGAGCATGACATAACAAGCTGGGACAGCTTCAAGGCAAAGATCCGTGAGCTTTTTGGCAACATCTCTGGTCGTCGTGAAGCTGCGAAAAATGAGTTGTCGACTCGCGCACAATCTTCCACGGAGCCCTACATCGGTTATATTCAGGCTGTCCTTTCACTATGCCGCCAAGCTGACGAAAATATGTCTGAACCTGAAAAAGTTGCCCATATCCTAAAGGGTATCGCCGACGATGCGTTCAACTTGTTGGTATTCAACAATGTGTCGTCTGTTGATGCCATCATTCAAGAATGCCGCCGGTTCCAACAAGCTAAAAGCAGACGCATCTCCCATCAGTTCCAGCGCCTCCCGAACACCACTGCGACGTCCTCATGTCTCGACACATATCATCCACCAGACAACTGTGACAACTTGACGCGAATCGTCAGGCGGGAGCTTGAAGCGGCTGCTCCAGCTAAGGTGGGAACAACGTCCCCTGACCCCTCTCCGCCAATTACGTTGCCTCTCATTCAAGCAGTCGTCCGGCAGGAAATCGCCAGCTTGGGAATTCACTCTATCTCACCGCCTACCCGCACCGACTACCAGCCCCGATACACGCCTGCACGTCCCTTCCCGACCGGCTCTCCCTCAACGTTCCGTAATCCGTCCGCATGGCGAACACACGATGACAAGCCGATATGCTTCTCGTGTCACAGAATCGGGCACATTTCTCGCCATTGCAGAAGTCGCTGGGGTCCTCCTGCACAACCGTCCTCTCGTCCCTTATATGCACGTCCTGCCTATCGCCATGAGACCAACCGCGACCATTTTGCCCAGGAACCTGCTTCTGAACGCCGCTACTCCCGCTCTCCATCCCCCCAACGTCGCCAGTCTCGTTCTCCACAGCCCCGCCGACCATGTTCCCCCGCCTTCCCACGAGGTTCTCCGACGGAAAACTAAGCGTTGCAGCCCCCGGAGGTGGCGCTGCATCGCTCGGACTGACCGAAAATCCTCTTTTGACGATACCGACAAAACGGAACCTCATAGACGTACAAGTAGACGGCCTACATGTCACTGCTCTTGTCGACACCGGCGCCCAACTTTCCGTGATGACGAGTGATTTTCGCCGCAAGCTCAAGAAGGTTCTCACACCTGCGACCACCCAGTTCGTCCGTGTTGCGGATGGTGGCATAGCATCGATCGTTGGAATGTGCTCCGCTCGTGTGAGCATTGCGGATCGACACACAGTTGTTCTCTTCACCGTCCTTGATAAATGCCCCCACGACGTAATCTTAGGCCTCGACTTCCTATCCGCGCATTCTGCCCTCATAGACTGTTCAACCAGTACGCTCCGTCTACACTTGCCCGCAACAGAACCTCTTACACAACGGCCGAGTCGCCTCTGCACAACGGGACACGCGCGCCTCCCTCCACAGACACTGACCTACATAGAGCTCGTCTCAATACCACCAGTTCCCGACGGTGACTATGTTCTGACCCCTATTACCGATGTTCTCATAAGCCGTGGCATTACATTACCGCACACCATTCTGTCCGTCGCAGGAAATTCTACGTGCCTCCCAGTTGTCAACTTTAGCTTGACACCTCAAGTTTTGCCGCAAGGGATGTCTTTAGTGTTGCTCTGCACCTTAGAAGACAATGCGGTAGATGTTTTCGCGATGGCCGCCCCTTCTGAACCCCACGCTCAACATCAGTCTGCCACTTGCTCCGACAGCGCTATTACTTCGATGATCGCTTCCAACTTAACACCGCAGCAGACTGATGAGCTCCACCGGGTTCTGCTGTCCTACATCGACGTATTTGACATCAGCGGCCGTCCGTTGGGGAAAGCTACCGGTATGAGCCACCGCATAAACACTGGTAATGAGCATCCTATTCATAGGCGCCCATATCGGGTGTCGGCGGCCGAGCGTCACATCATCCAAAGTGAGGTCGACAAAATGCTCGCCAAGGACATCATTGAGCCATCTTGCAGTCCTTGGGCTTCTCCTGTAGTGCTAGTCCGCAAGAAAGACGGTGCATGGCGTTTCTGTGTGGATTATCGACACCTAAACAAAATTACCAAAAAAGACGTCTACCCTCTGCCACGAATAGATGATGCGCTTGATTGCCTCTATGGGTCCCACTATTTTTCCTCCATAGACCTTCGTTCCGGCTACTGGCAGATAGAGGTAGATGAAATGGACCGTGAAAAGACGGCATTCATCACCCCCGATGGCCTATATCAGTTCAAGGTCATGCCCTTCGGCCTTTGTAACGCTCCAGCCACCTTCGAACGAATGATGGACTCCCTGCTCAGAGGATTCAAATGGTCCACATGTTTGTGCTACTTGGACGACGTCATCGTCTTTTCACCAACGTTTGAAACTCACATAGAGCGCCTCTCAGCCATCCTGGGAATCTTCCGTCGCGCTGGCCTGCAGCTCAACTCGTCCAAATGTCACTTTGGACGCCATCAAATCACAGTGCTTGGCCATTTAGTAGACGCCAACGGTGTACAACCAGACCCGGCAAGAATCAGCGCCGTCAAAAACTTTCCTGTACCACGATCTGCGAAGGATGTACGCAGCTTTATCGGACTATGCTCCTACTTCCGACGCTTCGTGAAAAATTTTGCGCACATAGCGAGGCCGCTTACGCAGCTCCTCAAGAAAAAAGTCCCGTTTTCATGGGGCTCCGAAGAGGCTTCTGCGTTCTCGACTCTCGTCGCTCTTCTCACTACCCCTCCGATTCTGGCACACTTCAACCCTGCTGCCCCTACGGAAATCCGTACAGATGCAAGTGGGCATGGCATTGGTGCAGTGCTGGCTCAGAAACAACATGGCCATGATTGCGTTATTGCATATGCCAGCCGCCTCCTATCCGCCCCTGAACGTAACTATTCGATAACAGAGCGTGAGTGCTTGGCTCTTGTATGGGCGGTAGCGAAATTTCGACCTTATCTATACGGACGCCCATTTTCGGTAGTTACCGACCACCACGCACTCTGCTGGCTGAACTCTCTGAAAGATCCATCAGGCCGCCTTGGTCGCTGGGCTTTGCGCCTGCAAGAGTTTTCCTATTCGGTGGTCTACAAATCTGGCCACCTACACCGTGATGCCGATTGCCTCTCCCGGTACCCTGTCGACGATCCTGAGGACACTGACGAGCCCACGGAGAACTCTATCTTGTCAGTGTCCGACTTCCTTAATATTGGGGAAGAACAGAAGCGTGATCCAGAGCTGCTTGACATCATCAGCCGTATGGAATCCTCCACAAATGATGCTTCCGTCCGCTGCTTTGTCATTCAAAAAGGTGTGCTATACCGTCGCAATTTCCGACTGGACGGGCCCGACCTTCTCATTGTTGTGCCTAAGCATTTGCGCCGCTGTGTTCTCACCGAACTTCACGACGCTCCCACGGCTGGACACCTTGGCGTATCCCGCACGTACGAGCGCGTCCGGCGCCGTTTTTTCTGGCCAGGCCTTGCTCGTTCGGTACGCCGATACGTCGCCACATGTGACCTATGCCAACGTCGTAAGACACCATCGCTGCTACCCGCTGGCCATCTTCAACCAATTGACATACCCGCGGAACCATTTTACCGTGTTGGGTTAGACCTGCTTGGTCCTTTTCCCACATCAACATTGGGAAACAAATGGATAGCCGTTATCACAGACTACGCTACACGCTACGCTATTACGCGAGCTCTACCGACCAGCTGTGCAACCGACGTCGCTGACTTCTTGTTACGGGACGTTATATTGATTCACGGTGCGCCGAGACAGCTTCTCACAGACCGTGGCCGTACATTTTTATCCCAAGTCATCGCCGACATTTTGCGTTCTTGTTCGACGCAACACACACTGACAACCGCTTACCACCCTCAAACAAACGGACTTACGGAACGATTTAACCGCACTTTAACAAATATGCTCGCTATGTACGTGTCGCCCGACCACCGAGACTGGGACCTTGCCTTACCCTACGCAACTTTCGCGTATAATTCATCCCGTCACGACACAGCGGGCTTTTCGCCGTTCTACCTATTGTACGGAAGAGAGCCGACTTTACCACTGGACACAGTCATCTCAGCTCACACCTCGTCCACCAGCGAGTATGCCCGCGACGCGATTGCGCGAGCCGATCATGCCCGTCAGCTCGCTCGCGCTCGGCTGATGGCGTCGCAAACCAACCAATGCCGTCGGTACGATGTGGAACATAGAGACGTACATTTCGCTCCCGGTACCCTCGTTTTACTCTGGTCCCCTCATCGTCGGCTGGGCCTATCCGAAAAACTTCTGTCTCATTACACGGGACCCTATCGTATATTGCGTCAAGTAACACCTGTCACCTACGAGATCAGCCCCATCTGCCCATCATCATCTACTATGCGGCCCAGTGATATCGTACACGTCTCGCGGATCAAGCCCTACAATAATGCGTCAGATAACGACCTTTAAAGCACCGGGACGGTGCCTCCGCCGCCGGGGGTCATGCTACGTGCCAGTGCATGGAGCTGAAGAAGACGAAGCAGATAGACTGGCACGAGCTAATCTGTGTGGCTGGCGCTGCTCGCCTAACCGTCTGTAAATACATCGGTGACTACCCCTCTGAGTCAGTCTCCTTCACGTAACAATATTATTAGCTCACGATGGCTTGTGTTGCCATATAAGGGCTAAGTGATGAACCTCCAGGCAATGCCCATGCACTGTCTGAAAAAAATCTCCACGAGAAAGCTTCTGCTGCAGTCTATTAAGGAAATGTTAGGGGGCAAATCTATTCACAATGACTACCAACTTATTTGTCTAGAAAACACACGTTAAGCCATTTCACATATCTGAATAATGCACTTGTGAGATTCCACAAACCAGCTGCAAAAGCTAAAGACAGTTCAAAATAGACAAGACGAACGAACATACACAAAGGACTAGCACTGAGAGTCCGCCGAAAACCAAGTCTTGCCAGAAGTGGAGTCTTAGTAAGCCAGAAAAGAAAAAAGTATGCCAAAAATTTCTTGCCCACAGTAGAACCATTTCATATAAACAATATACAATATTTTATCACTAGGCAGTCATTAAGTCGCTTTCTCATGGAACATAAAACTCAACATTTGCTTCACATAAAAGTTTTTGAAGTTGTGGCTACGAGCACAACTGGAAACCTGACTGTCTCAAAATGTTAATGAATGTTTATATGTACAGGGTGGAGTGGGGCACACTACGAGGCCACGCTCCCATAGGAATAGATGGGATAGTGGCCTTAGAACTTTAAAAAAACCCTCCCCCCGTACATTGAAGAGTATTTACACGTTAACACAGAGGCATGGTTCAAGCAAACCTTAAGTCTACGGGCTTAATTTTTCTCCCAATCACAAAAGATCATTTGGTCTAACACCTCACTACCTTATCAACCGTGGGTGCCAACGATACGAAAAAAGGAGAGGAGGCCATTAGACACGTTGTGGGATTGCCCAGCCATCCACATCACTAGCCATCAATATCGACAGAGGCGATCATTTAGATAAAGCTTAGTTTACTTAAGCAACGCTCGGTGACATCAAAAAGGTTTTGCAGGCGCAGGCGACTATCCTGTGGTGCAAGGGAACTGTATATTGACGATGTACATATTGAGATTAGGTAAGGGGGGCACCTGCAGCTTTGCCTTCATGCAGTGAATAGTTTCCCATATGATCATGACTTCTGTTGGTTTTAGGTTAGCCACAGGTGTCTATAATGGCTGTTAAATGTGAAGGGAAAATTATGGAAGAGCTGGAAGCCTTCAACATCAGCAGATTGTGTCTTAGTGACGACGCACCACAACCGGAGGTTGTGTTTTGGGACTAACTATGCCTCACTGTGTAATTACTTCATGCATTAGTACCTCGGTGATGAGCCACAACAACGCTACAGCAGTGCACAGTTGCTATTACAATCTTGGTAATCCTAGATTTATGTTTTTTGATAAGGTGGTGTTCGTTATGTGATTGAGTCGAAGAACAGCGCTTATGTGCTCTTTTAAGCTGGGGCGTCATGATGTGGTGAGCACGCACAACTCTCACGATGATTGTGCAGTTTTGTTCGTCTTCACCAGGACATACTAGGCTTGCAGAATTGGAAGCTTTTGCCAGGGTTCGTGTGTTTTCAACGTTCCCAGTTTGCCCACTACCTTGGCGTGCGTCCTCAGGGTTCCCAGCTGCTTACGCGAAAGTTACAGCTTCGATCCGAGCCACAGCGGCTGCATATTTTATACTGGCAAAAATGGCAGAGGCTTATATACTTCAAACCTCATTATAAAAAACTTGCATCTTACATGAAAATAACTTCGTTACATCCAAAAATTTGTTATAAAGGTATAATTTTAACACTACAGCTGTTGCAAGACTATTTTTCATTCTCTTTGTTATAACCGATATTTGTTATATCCACGTTCTTTATATCGAGGTTTGAGTGTACCAAAATAAATTTACATGCACCTGAGGTATGCGAAATTTTCTGAGCCATCCACTACAGCGTGCCTCATATTTGTATAGTTTCAATATGCAAAACACCAAAAACATTGCAATACACTTCCTCGTATACTTTATATTCTCTCATGCCAGTCTCCCGACACCGGAACAGTGAAGCTTATTTTGTATTTTGACCTCTTTTCAGCGATGCGTCTAGCTTCTAGAAGTTTACCGAGGACCAGCAGTCGAAAAGATGAAGAAGCGGATGATGATGGCATAATAGAAGCTCAAGGTAGACACAGATTAACGGCGAACTCTGCTTGCACGGTAGAAGATACGGAAGGGCCTGCCACAGTCGGGAAGAGTCTTGTGCCAATGGACTTTGTTCGCGAAAGTTTCAGTACCTGAATAAGGCTTCAACTTTTTGGAATTGTCATAGCCTCAAGCCTTTCCAGTGCAACTTGTGTCTACAGACAATTGTGACGTGAAGTCATCTTCTTGAATTCCACATGGACAGAGTGAAGGCAAACCTGAAGAAAAATTACAATAGAAATTTATGTTCCTCCTATAAAAACACGTTTCTTATAACAGAAGGGGTGGGTCCAAATAGGAAATGCAATACGTCCCAAAGGAGGCATTAAATGTTTTTATCAGAGCAATAAAGTGTTTTACAAGGTGAATCAAATACTGCATATGTGATCAATGGAGTGATGTACACCTCATCTAGACATATTATGCTTCATAGTCTCAACTAGGCTTGTGCGAATATTCAAATGCTGCGAATATTTGAACGAATAGCAGTATAGTATTCGAATCTGCTTTGATTCGAATTTGAAGTATTGAAACTTTTGAAGTATTCGCAATGAACCAACAAATGTATATTATTTTGCACGTAACCTCCTGCAAAAGTGGTTTCACTGAGGTGTAGAGGTGACAAACCGTGAAAGCACCTATCCAAGAAAAATCAGTTCTGACGTGTAGTTCTACTTCAAATTCAAAGGGGCCCTGCAACAATTGATTGATTTGATTGATATGTGGGGTTTAACGTCCCAAAACAACCATATGTGTATGAGAGACGCCGTAGTAGAGGACTCCGGAAATTTCGACCACCTGGGGTTCTTTAACGTGCGCCCAAATCTGAGAACACGGGCCTGCAACATTTCCGCTTCCATAGCAAATACAGCCGCCGCAGCCGGGATACGAACCCGCGACCTGCGGATCAGCAGCCGAGTACCAACAGGGGGCCGTGCAACACTTCTTGTGCATGGTCACTGCCGATCGGTAGTCGAGGCTACCGATCGCGCGAGCCTAATATTTTGGCACAGCGCGTGGCCCGAAATTCATAACAAATCCTGGAAGTCAGCTAAAAATTGCTCTTTTCTGTCTGCAAATTACGCCACAAGCTCAAAAATCCCTCGTCACAGCCATTCAATCAGCCATTGCTTGATTTGGGCATTGCGCACTGGGTCATTACTGGGGTCGCAGCGGGAGGCCGCGACTTGTCCATGTGTACGTGCGCGATCGCACTGAAAAGCCGCGTATTTGAAGAAAAAAAATCGGAGCATATCCACGGAGTGCATGATGAGTGGGGCGGAGCGTCCGTTAGTCCGTCCGTGCTTCCGTACTTCCATTCGTTCTTGCTTCCGCCCGCCCGTGCGACCATCCCTGCGTCCATCTATGCGTCCGTCCGTTTGTGCGTCCGTCCGCCTTCTAGTTTGTCCGTCCGTGAGTTCATACAGTGAACACTCGAGTGCCGCCATCTCGCATGCTTTGTGGCACATATCCGCTCCGCGCGTCCGTCCGTCTGCTAGTCTGTCTGCCCGCCCGCCCATGCGTCTGTCCGTGCGTCCATATAGTGAACACTCCAAGCACCGCCATCTCGCATCCCCTGTGGCACATACCCGCTCCAGAACGGGTATGTGCCACCGGTGGCTACATACACCAACGAGGGATGGACAGACCCACACCCTGAGGAGCTTCGCCCCTAAAAGTGCTCCAGGTCATGAGGCGTGCGTGACGTATTTTCTTTACCTGTGTCATCCCTTCCTGCTTAGCTTTCAGCGCTTTCGTCAGCACTAGAAGAAAGAATACAGTTGCAGCACGCGAATTTTCGCAACTTCGCTCGTACTTGACGAATTCTTTAAAAGATTACGGTGGTGAATTCACGAGGCAATAAGATTCTCTAGTGAATCCAAGGCTTCTTGAAAAAGTGTTGCAGAGCTCCTTTAAACGAACATATCGCTCACAATCCGATTCATCATATATATTAAAGCTTGTTATGTCGGCTTATATGCTCCATATAAGTGCACACAAAATTTTCATATGTTACATCTTTGACGGGTTATCACTTACGTCTTCCAAAAGTGGAATTCTGGTACTACTGACTGTTGTTTTACCTTTCTTTGAATGAAAAAAAAGAATTTGCATAGGAGCCTTATCTCATGCTTCTTGATTATTGTGCAGGTTAATTGATAAGTATGCTCATTTTTCTGTATATGTCATATATACTGCATGAATTCGATTCGAAATTATTCGACCAATCTCACTATTCGCTTCCAACATAAATTTCATTATTCGCACAAGCCTAGTCTCAACAGATTTAAAAAGTAGATGTTGTATTAAGTAGTTTGGTAGCCGCACGCACACATTGGCGCTTGCTAGACAGAACCTATGGTTGGAAAGTAGGCACTAAATCTGAACACCTTGCATGTTGATAGACCCCTTGGGCCATGAGACACTCGTCTTGTCTCTTAGCAACTTTTGGTTTGTTATATCTATGTAGACCACCTTCATTGGTCTAAAAAGGTATAGCAATTCTATATTCCTCTTTGTCTGTACACATATTTGCATGTTTATACCAATAATAACAGTGGGTGGTTTTCCAGCAAGAGATATAATAACAGTAATTGAGCAATTCAAAACGGAAAATTGTTTTTCCCTTCAGCGTCCCTTTCAGAGAAGAAATTTTCACTGAAGGCTTACCTTCAGTGGTCTAAGCAGATATAACAATTCTATTTTCCTCTTTGTCTCTACACATATTTGCATGTCTATACCCTTAGTAACCGCCCCGCCGTGGTGGTACTGGTTAAGGTACTCAGCTACTGACCCGCAGGTCGTGGTATCGAATCCCGGCTGCGGCGGCTGCATTTCCGATGGAGGCGGAAATGCTGTAGGCGCGTGTGCTCAGATTTGAGTGCACGTTAAAGAACCCTAGGTGGTCGAAATTTCCGGAGCCCTCCACTGCGGCTTCTCTCATAATTGTATGGTGGTTTCGGGACGTTGAATTCCACATATCTGTCAATATCAATACCCTTAGTAAGCGAGAATGTTTTTCCAGCAAAATATTCCAAAACGGTAATTGAGCAATGCAAAGCGGAAAATTACTTTTAGAATCCGTCCAGTACGAGCGGAGTTGAAAAAATTTGTCGCATGCTGCCACTGTATTCTCTCTTCTATTCAATTCAATTCAATTCAATTTTATTTCATCCCAAGGATGAGGGCAGGCTAGGGAGAAAAGTGACGTTTTGTCACTTGAGGAGAACCCGAGCCTCCCTAATACATGGCAAGCAACGTGGACATGGGTGAAGAAACATAGGCCATGAACATATAGGCAACGAACATAAGCCATGAGATGTTTAGCGCAGTACAAGTCGGAAGATGCACGTACAGTAATGCTATATACAGAGACTAATATGCGTAAGTAGTTCGGCACAAATTCCGAAGTACAATGCAAAATATGACGGAATACAGAATACTATATATATGACAACAATGCTATGCATAGAAATTGCGTGTACACACATTCACATAAATATACACACACATATGGAGATGCATATACAGACACATATATATACACATACATACACACACATACATATATACATATATATATATATATATACGCACATATATATACACATATATATACACACACATATACATATATAGAGAGTTCCATGAAAGCCTGGACCACCATTTTCTCAATTTTCACGATAAAAGCACTTCCCTAATGTCACGTGCACTGCATTTCTCAAGGATTATTTTCGCCTCCAGTAATTTATTTAATAACAAAGGAACACTAAAACATAACATTTGTCGCCCAAAATTTGTTCTACAGAATGGAAGGTTCCAATGTTGTTGGTGACGAGTAGGGTACGGATTAGCATGCGTTTCCAGTTCAAAAATATCTAGGAAGGCACGATTATTATGAAAAAGAGATTGCTTATATCTTATTGCTAGGGAATACTCGTAAAGTGTGTGAATTGGGACAATATTATAGCGCTGAAACAGTTCATCTGTGTGTGCATAGTAGTCAACATTTGCTATAAACCTGATCGCTTTCTTTTGTAGTCTGTATATTTTATTTATGTTGGTTGCTGTCGTACTTGCCCATACCAAAAGACAATAATTTACATGCGACAAAAACAAGCTGTTATAAAGTATTAGTTTAACAGAAACTGGAAGAAAATAACGCATTCGTGCAAGTATGCCCACACATTTTGATAGGTTGGTAATTAGATTGATATTCTGAGGATCCCACGACATTGTGCAATTAAAAAGTACTCCTAATGTTTTAACGGTTTCTACGATTTCAACAGCCGCGCTACCTATACGTAGAGCTGACGTAGAGCTACCTTCTAGAGCTGACGAAAGCGCTGATAGCTAAGCAGGCAGGGATGGCACGGGGAGAGAAAATACGTCACGCACGCCAGTGACTATGAGCACCTTTTCTCTTCGCCTTTATTCCAATACACGGCTTTTCAGTGCGATCGCGCACGTACGCATCGGCAAGTCGCGGCCTCCCGCTGCAGCCCCAGTAATGACTGAGCGCACCATGCTCGAAACAGCCAATGGCTGTGACGAGTGCTTTTTGAGCTTGTGGCCTTTATTTGCAGAGAGATGAGAGCAATTTTCAGCTGACTATAAACAATTTTTCAAAACTTTTTTTATTTCTTGAAAAGTAATTCTGTAACTTCACCTTTTTGATAACAATTCAACTGAAAGTTGCGCTGTGCGTACGAGGGCTCAGACATGAAAATGAAGCATTTAATTTCAATTACGGTTCAAAAATGGATGCTTAGACCACCTCGAAGAAATTATCTTTGCTGGTGCAGTGCTGGAAGAGTGAAGTGTTTGTTTCCCGCTGTCGGTCTCAGTTTGCAAAAAAAAAGGAATGCGTACAAATAGGCACGTAGCCAGAAATGTTTTTCGGGGGATGGGGGTGCACCACCTTGATTTGGCAAGAGGCACCCACTTGAAATGGCCATTTTTCGCTCTCTATGCAATGATCAAAAATATTTGGGGGGAGGGTGAGGGCACGTGCCCGGTGTGCCACCCTCTGGGTACACCCCTGCATACAACCTCTAAACACCCAAATTTTTTTGGGGGGGAGTCGTCACACTTTGATTAGACTGACACAACGTTTTTCATTATTATTTCCACGAAGGTGGTCGCAAAGTGGCCGGGCATCACTTTCCCTTGCGGGAGGTGCCGGATTCGGTACCGAGAGTCGGCCGGCTACCCGATTGGTTTATTCCGATGGGTGCACGCATGCTTATCAATGGTGCTACAGCAGTGCGACACTTCAGTTGCGTGGAATTGAAGACTCCTCAAGCTAGGGCGTGGGACCAGTGGGCTAGTTCACACGACCTCTTATGTAAGGAAAAGGAGGTCGTGACATGGTTCGATAACCAGGAGTCAAGTTTTTGTTTTGCTTCTTGAAAATCAAGGTAAGAAACAAAAGTAATCCACGCATCTCCCCGCAGTGAAACATGACGAGTGAGCAAAGAACTGGGGAGCTTTATAACCCGTCAACATGCGCATGTAAATGAGTGACAACGCGTGCGCACGGTATATACATTATGTTATATACAATAACTGGTATGCCGTGCTAAGTTTTGCATTCCGTTTTGCCTTCATCAATTACCGCTTACCGTGGCGCTACTCGACATTGTACTATGCTTCCCTTCGAAATGGTTCTGGAAATCGCCCAGTGTTGACCCGGGAGCTCTCGTTAGCGTCACAGCTATCGTTTTGAGGGGGAGAGGAGACACACTCGATTATTTTGGTGCTTCTTTTATTGTGATAGCAATTACACGGCTTTTTGCCGTTGCTGTCGCTGTCATATCACGTAGAAAGTCGAAATTGATAAGATCCCTCAGGGCCCCAGCGCATCGTACTTTCTACACGCTGGTGATAGCACGCGAGCGGGCGCAACTGAAGCGGAAATCAAACGAACCGGCCGATATCCGTCGCTCTCAGGCACATGCGATAAGATCCCAGCCGCTGGTAAACCGGCGGTCGAATTCTCAGGTAGACAGGAAACCCCTTGCCCGTCTTTATAGAGCGTTAAAAGACGGCCTGGAGGGAATGGGTCCCTCGAGCCGCAACTGCGACCTTTGATTTTACGAGCGTGGTAACGCTGGCGCGATCGTTATCTAGCTATCTCGGCAGCGGGCGGCTCGCATACCCTTGTATACGCGCTGCGCTTTCAACGCGAGGAGAATGTGCAAAGAGCGTCCTTAAATGGAGTGGTCGTGCTCTCTTAAACCAGCGTCTTGTAGAGTTGCGTGAGATTGAATCCCAAAAAGTTGGCTGCCAGCCTCACTTCGTATAGGATTACAATTCCTTGCTATCGCATTCATTGATTCATCTTTGCAGGGAAACTGTCACTATTTTTTTTTGCACTATGCGTTCTCAGTCGCGACAAACTTGCGCCGGGATTTCACACCACCATTTGAAATTGGGTTGTGTGCTTGATTGAGCGCTCGTTTATGACCGTACGATTCGACAAACGCTGAGGTAGGCTCGCATAACGTTTGGGAAAACGGGTAAACCGAATGCATCATCAAAAATATACCGATTTGACCAACGTTTTGCTGTGTAGAGCTAGGCTTAGGTGGGATGAGGGTAAAAGCACAAACGTTTTGGTCTAGTTTTAGCGGGAAACAAAACTGAGCAATCATGCCAGCGGTCTGTAAAGATCACGTTATGTATCGGTGTTTTTTTTTACAGACCCGCCCTGTATACAGCGACATCATATTATGGAGACTTATGACCGGCGCATGAAACAAACGCTTACCCAACAAACACGTGGTGGAGCAGCCGCTTTTCTTCTATTATCGCATCTGATCTACACGCCGATTTTCTTTGCAGACATGGCGAACGCCTCACTAATGCCAAACCTGACAGTACGACCCGTGTGTTTGCGCACATGTAGCTCCATCGGCGAAACAATTGGAAGCGATAATTAAGAGCCGCAGTCAAATACTGCCTCGCGTGTTAGATGTCATTAACGAGCAAGTAGGTGTTCGAACTGTCGAACGTGGACGCGCGCTCAGATACCGCACGCAATAAAGCTGTTTCACACACACAAAAAAAGGCGTCTCCTGCGGCAATAAAATGTGCAGTCCCCGCCACTTTTTGAGTGCCGAGAAAACGCAATCCGCGAAACGCATAGCGACAACTGAAATCGATGGGATTCTTGCGAGTTAAAGATCCTATACTCTCAGCGAAAGACCTGCGGTCTGGCCTGCGCAGCCAAGGGAAGAAAACACTTGTGCTAACTCAAAAAGCACTCGTAAGAGGTTAGAAGTACGGTATCCATGGTAACGCAACCGAGCCAAGGACGACCGCCATGCACGAGAACATCGGGTGGCAATTTGATGCTGGTGAAAACTTCCGAAAGAGCATCGTTGATGGTGTGTTGGAAACGGAAACTGCCAAATATGAAATAAGCGCGCACAAGTAGCACTTGCAGAGTCGTGAGTCAGTGCTCAGGTGAGTGGCGACCCGCCCCATCTGGCTAACAGCTGGCAAGTTATTTCAACTCACAATTGGCAACGTGGTAGAAAACTAACTATAGCGGTTTAACGTGTCGTGCGACGCAGCTTATCTATAAGCGTACAATTTTATGTAGGACCCGAAGTAATTTGCATCCCGGCATTGATTGCCGATGTACGCGGCACACTGAAAAACACAACTAAGCATGTATAGGTATCAAACTATGATGGTTGTTTAAACAATTGTGAGCTCCAACAGACAAAGCCAATACAGACAAGTCATCAGAAGTGAAATTCTCTTTACTGAATAATTTATCTGCTACATTCATTTATTTAGGATGTCTTTCCTTCTGAAAAAGCGTTAGGTAGTAAGTATAGTTAAGAAACTATACAAGCTCCATGAACGCATCATGAAAATGATTTCATGTGAATATATTTTTACACAACTGTGCGTCATTTAACGTAAGAAGCAACTTACAGTTGACTCAGCGGGCTTTTGTGTGCGTCCTCCACCTAGGAGTGCGTGAACATTTTTTTGCACCCTGCTTCATTAATAAAGTAACAACATATTAGCTCATCATTAAGCATTCAGTAAGTCTAATAGACCTCACATATAGTACGATATAGTGCTAACAAAAAAGAGGCATATGACTTTACTAACTCTTCCAATTTTCATTCTTTTCTATGGCAGAGTACCGGTGTGACGTCAACAACTTCCGGTTTACTATACAGTCCTCGACTGCTCACTCTGATTCCCCGCAAAAAAGAAAAAAAAGGACGAATTTTTTAAAAATTGTCAAAGCGACCATTATGTCGTCCTTCATGAGGCGCCACTTCAAGGGGTACGGAAGGATCTGCAAATATTTCGGTCTTCTGCTCCTGCGCAGTTCTAGGACTTCGGAGTCCGAAGAGCAGTTCCTTTCCTGGAACAAGTGCTACCTAATCTATTCTGCCGCTTGCATGTTTCTGTGCGCCATGAACGAGATCGCTTATATTTACGAGCTTTGGATCACTGTGTTGGTGCATAATCTGATTTTCACAACGAACCTGTACGTACTCATTTGCGCCTTCGACAGTTCCAAGATTGCGCTGAACGCAACACTCATGCTCCTCAAAGCGAGAAGCTTGCAGAAATTCTTTTACGAATCGCACAAGTACGAGCAGCGAGTCCGGTTCGTTGCACCCAAGAATGGTCTTAAGGCGACAAATGCCAGTTATTTGATCCGTTTCCTGCTGCTAGCAGCATTCGCTGTGAACGTATGCACCAGTAGCTACCTTTCGATCGAATTCGTAGACAAACTTGCTTGCGGCCCAGTGCTGGGCGCAACCTTGAAGCTCGCTTCCATCGCCGGTAACTTTGGATATTACGTGCTCGATGCGGCTCCCTTCCTGGTCGTCAGGCCCTGCTGCGAAGTGATACGGCTGTACATTGAGCACCAGCACGCAGTTCTCAGGCTCATCGTGCGAACTGGCGGCAACGACTACGTCGGTCCGGAAAGGCGAGCACGATTGGTCGAAAACGTCAGGTTGAACCTAGGCGCAATTTCGCACATCAAGAGAAGTCTGAACGAGACCTGGCAGCATGCTATAGTGGTCTCTGGCGCCATGGTCCTCTGGGCTTCCTGCAGCGGCATCTACCTGAATTTCGTCGAAGAGTTCTGGACGGTGGAGCACGTGCTTTCCATTACGTACACCATTTCGGCGGTCCTCGACTTTCTGGACATCGCCATTCTCAGCGACGCAATGGTCAGAGAAGTAAGTATCATCTATGTATGCATATTCCTTTCAGGTTTAACGAAAGCATTTCATTCGAGTCGGAACATTAAAAATGAGGCGAAAAGGGTTAGCCGACAAAGAAGGTCATGCCGGGCAGAAATCGCCTTTCTGATACCATAATATTTGACGAAAGTTTGAAGAAGCTGGCGCGAAGAGATAACCTCCTTGTGACAGCATGAATTAGTGTCACACGAGAGCAACATCATGCGTAGGTATACCCTGTGGCACATACCCGCTTTACGCTTCCGTCTATCTGTCCGTGCATCTGTCTGTCTGTCCGTATATGCGTCCGTCCGTGCGTCCATCTAGCGAACACTGTGAGTACCACCATCCACGTCAGCGGTTTTGCATTCGCCTGCCACTTTGCGGCCCCACTACCACGGTTACACGCCGCCGCGTTCCTCACAAGCTGGGCAATGCCGAATTCGAACGTGAAGTGTGGCAGCTTGGGCTAGTTGGTATGCCATGACGATAGCTATAGCGCGAGAACAAAACGATGACACAGAGACAGTGTCTTTCTTGTCTCTGTGTCGTCGTTTTGTTCTCGCGCTATAACTATTGAACGTGTACTGGAGAACACAACATAAATATATTAACGAAACATAAGTCATTTCATTGCGTGGGAACTTATTTCTAGAACCACACTGGCCTTAGCCACCTGTTCAACCTGATCAATCGGGGCTTCAATCAATCAACCAATCAATCGAAATCAATCAATCAGATCTTTATTTCAGATAAGTGTATGTCTCGGATACAAGCCGGCTTTGGGATACCGTCTTTGGGAGTGTCTTTTGCCTTGTCGTCGTCATATTTACACTGCAACAACATAAACAGTCACCCGATGGTCTCTGGAAGTCTCCATTCCCGCCTTGTCGTGCTCACAATCTTTCGTTGGCCCATTCCGTAGTCACACAGCGACACCGACTAAAGTTGCACACCTGCACCTCATTTTGAGAAATGCTCCCTGCTCTGCCATTGTAACTCTCCGGTGACGCAGCGCAGCCCCCGCCATAATTCACGGCTTAAAGGGACGGGGCTGCGCATACACAAAAGGGAACCGAAGAAAAGACTTGCGTGGGGTGCGCAGGATGCTTATTCAAACGACGTGGAAGCCTCGGAGGGGGCATTCTTATCTCTTCTATCATTTCCCCCTTCGTGGTCGTTTGAAGCTAAGACATAAGGAAAATTACGCATAGCAGCATATCTCGCGAAAACACGCCGGCAATCGGTCTGCGGATACGTTTTGCTGGTGTTTTCGGTTTTTCATCATGCTACACTACGAGGACGTGCTGTCTTTTGAAGTGTCGTCGGCGGTCGACTCGTCGGTCGATGGTCTGCGTCTGCTTTGCGACTTCGTCAGGATTGTGTAAGTGTCATGTCGCTCTAGTGTAAACGCGCTCTTACTGGTAATATGCATTTTGCGCTTTTTTTTTAAATTCAAGTACGTCGCACAAACTCGACCCAGCATCCACAATTGAGCTGCGTTAAAAAACGTCGCGATGTACTTTGGTGAACAGTTTCGTCACTCGCTTGACATAAGTCAGAAATATTATATAGCATCTTTACTGCTGCTTTACTGCTGCTTTACTGCTGCTGAACTACAGCGCCCAGCTTCCACCCTGTGGAGCGCTTCAAGTATACCGGATGCTGTAAAAGATTTGATGTGAAAGGGGACGCTCAAACTACTTTCAAGAGGACGTAGTGGATGAAGTCATAAGTATATATACAACATGAACTTTTTTCGTGAATATAAGTGTCCAGGACAAAAAGTGAGAGCTAAATATTGCCCCATAAGTTTATTCGTTTGCTGGGAAAGTGAAATTCGGTAAATTCGCCTTCACCTGTTTCGCAGCACGAATGCGTACAAAAGTCCGTATGAATTTCTATGGGAAAGAAAGCTTTCTTGTTGCCGAAACACTCATCTTGGGCTGAAAATTAGACCTGGGACGAACGCCTCTCCGGGGTGATGGCCCCGGAAAATCGTTGGTCCCGGGTTCGAGCCCCGGAGCAGGACGAATGTATCGGCAACGAAGAAGCTTTTCTTCCTATAAAAATCCATAGGGAGTTTTGTGCACATTTATGAGGCGAAACGGGTGGTGGTCAATTTCTATTTCCTAACCCTCCCTCCCGAAGAACTAATGTACTAATGTGCAATAATTAATCCTTTGTGTTTTTATGTGGTCGGCTTTCAACACACACACACACACACACACGCACACGCACACACGCACACGCACACGCACACGCACACGCACACGCACACGCACACACACACACACACACACACACGCACACACACACACACACAAATTATCACAGCTCACCAAAGGCCGATCCTCAATGCTACAAATATTGCTTCATACTGTTCTGTCAAGACGCGCAGGCCATGAGCAACTGAGTTTATCCCTTTCAGGGGGCGCGAATTACGATTCATTTTTGACGAATGTGTCAAACTGAGATAACGCAATTCCAAGGCACGCAATGTAACATTCAAAAAAAGAAAATATAGTATTGTGTTGTCTTGTATGCGTTTCAGGAAGTAATTGTACTTTTTATGCATTTAAATACTTCATAGTTCTGCAAGCAGTCATGTTTTGTTAAAGAATAAAATCATGGGCTCCTGATGCGTATGCAATAAGTCTTATTGTTGGATTAATTGCAAAAAGAGAAGAGTAACACTTTTGACGTTGGTTCTCGAACGCCGCACGACCAATCGAACATCGCAGTGTCTTTAGCGAAGCGGTCGGCTATGGTCACATGCAGTAGATTGGGGTTAATTAAGTCAAGCCTTATTGACAATGCAGAAGGTTAAATTCATGTGATGAACGAAGCGCACTGACTGACCACTGTCGGATGAAAGAGAAAGCGCGCCGCGACCGAGCGCGGTTCGTAGTTCTGGCCCTCTAGCGGTGCCCTATCCAACTATAGCACGCGCCGGGATGGATGGATGGATGGATGAATGGATGAATGGATGGATGGATGGATGGATGGATGGATGGATGGATGGATGAATGGATGAATGAATGGATGAATGGATGAATGGATGAATGGATGGATGGATGGATGGATGGATGGATGGATGGATGGATGGATGGATGGATGGATGGATGGACGGATGGATGGATGGATGGATGTAGCAGTACCCTTTTGATCGGGCAGCGGCTAACGCCACCTAGCCGTAATACTTAGTGAACCACTAACTAGATTTATCTTTTTTTTCCTTTAAATAGTGAAGTATGGGACAGGTACTTTGCAGTGAAGAGTTGAATTTTCACTCGTGCCGTGACTTTAGCCACCAATCAGATAACCTCCTTCCAGTTAATTCTACCCGCTTAAAGTTTATCTTGCCCTTCCTGTATGTAAACCCCGAAGCTTTGAAAAGCTCTGCGCCGTGATCCTTAACTATAAGGTGAAGCCCTTGTCAGAACAAAATCAAGTATTCGGCAGTTTCCTTCTCCTCTCCGAATGTACTGCATACCGTGTCTACCCCTTTGTATTTGGCCCGATATGACTTAATTGGTTCGCAACAATCCTGTCCTGGCCTCAAACAGTAGAGAACTACTCCGAGTGTTATCATAGATCCTTTCCTTGGCAGTTTCCTGCTTAAATGTTCGTTAGATCTCTATTGCGGACTTCTTAATCATGCCGATTCTCTACATGTCAGTCTCCGTTTTCTTCACCTTCTTCTTAGCTGATAGTTCCTTTTGGTTTGGCCCCCTGCCGTTTTCTAAGGATTTGCCTGTCAATTTTCTGGTTCGCTTCCTCCATTTTGTATCGACATTCATGTACAAGTAGCTAAAAACCGTCCTTGCTCAACGCTCCTGCCCCACTTCTCTCAATCGCTTTTAAAATTTCATCTTGCTGCTAGCTTCCCTGCCCTCAAATGATGTCCATCCCATATCACCTTGTACTCACTGATTCGGTGTATTCCCGTGAGCTCCTAAAGCAAGCCGACCTATTCCACGTTGCTTAATTTCTAATCTTGCTTGAACTTCTGATCTGATGCACAAGAACGTCAGACCCGGAACCATGTCCCCTTTCAATATTACTTTCACAACATCATGCCTATTGTAATTCCACAATGCCCTATTTTTCATCACTACTGCCTTCCTGTTACCTTTAGTCGTTACGTATACTTCGTGTTCCCGTAGGTAGGTACTCGGTTCCATTGCTTATCCATACGCCCAGATATTTGTATTTATCTGTTATCTCTAGCGTGACCTCCTTTATCCTAAGCTCACTACCTTCATTATCATTAAAAATCATCATTATCATTAAAAATCTTAAATTTAACCTATCTCCCTCATTACCACAGCTGCTCATCAATCTTTGCAAATCTTCCTTGTTGTCAGCCATTAGCACTATATCATCTGCGTACATCAATGCTGGTAGTGCCAGTTCAATGAGTTTTTCTTGTTTGACGAAAGAGGGCTTGAAGCTAAGTCCACTTCCCTCTAATTTGGCATGTAAGACTTGTAGGTAGATCATGAATAACAAAGGTGACAGAGGACACCTCTACCTAAGGCCCCGTTTCACCTCTCTGGGCTTGGATACCGTTTTTTCTCACTTTATAACTACCTTGTTACTTTTATAGATACCCTTTAAACGATTAGTGACCATCTTCCACACCTATAGTGTGTCCAGTATTCCCCACAAGTCCTCTTGGACCGAGCGCTGCATAGCCATCTGCGTGTAACGAGCGCTGCAGAGTCATCTAGTGATCTCCGTTCAAACTAGAAACGAGAACACAGCTGCTCCTCTTGTGAGCGCTCCGGATATAGCGGCTGGATAGGGCGATTGGGGCACAAACCTCGACCATGAGGAGCTTCGCCCCCTCAAATTGCGCACTAAAGGGTTTGTCTTCGATCTAACGCTGGGACCAGTAAATAGCGCTGGAAGATTCGATAAGGCGTTCATGAAAGCCAACGCGCTTCACAGTCGAGCAGGTAACCGACGGCCGACGTCTTGATCGCCTCGACCAGGGTGAAACTGGTGTGGGGGAAAGCTCACTGAACAAAGCGTTTTCATATGTACCAGCTTGTGTTCTGCCCACTTGTCCAAACCCTGAACATGTTGAATATATATATATAGACTACACAAGGCAGCGGCAAGCGAATGGTTGGTTTCCATCCGTAAACCAGGCACAAGCATGCGATAGGGTAGAACATGAATACATTTTCGCCACTTGTTTGGCATTTGGTTTCACTACACAGTTTGTGTACCTAATCATGGAACTGTATGATGACAATAATAGTGACTTAACGATGAATAATGAAACGGTAGCTTTTTTTTTCGGTAACGCGAGATGTGCGACAGGGCTGTCCCCTTTCCCCCCTGTCGTTCGCGCTGACAGTTGAACCTTTCCTTGTCCAGGTCGAAAGACACCCGAGCGTCCTTGGGTTGCAGACCCCGGGTAGTGGCTCACTTAATGTAGCTGCCTATGCAGATGACATCACGATATATCACAGGGACGAGGACAGCCTCGCCACCGTCCTTAAAGTTTTCTCAACCTATGCAGAGCTCTCCGGAGCGAAACTTTATTTGTACGAATGCAAGTCTTTGTGTCTCCATGTATCCCCGGTAACGTGTCTACACAGAATCTCCGTGGTAGACAATGTAACTATCTTAGGAACAAATTACAGGGCCACTGGCGTGTCCAACCAGAGTTAGAAGGAGGAGGTGAATACACTTAGACAGGAAATAACCAGGGCACTTGAATTTAACTTTCCGTACTACGTATGTCGATATCTACTCATGGACGTTTATACTGAGCGCCTGCGGTTTTCAACAAACTCGGTAGTCATACCGAACCAAGTCAGGCGTAAGGTCAAGTGCCAAATAGTTAGGTTTTTCTGGAATGCCAAAACGGCCCTCGTTAAATACGAGCAGTTGGGATTGCCTAGCGAGAAGGGTGGATGGAACACCTTTTCGATTGTCGCCCTCGCGGACATGTATGCTTGAAGACGACCCTCAAGGTCTTGCAACTTCAGAAGGAACACCGCGCCAGGAAACTGGCAATGTATTTCTTGGGGGTGCAGGGTAGTTTGTTCTCTCCGACGCAACCAGCGGGGCTGAAGGCGATGAACCCGACGCCCCTCTACGGGCATGTAGTAGGATTTTACAAGAGTATAGCCGTGCTAAATCTGGACACCCCCCTCCTGGAGGTGTGTAACACGGAACTCACTCAAGAGCAACTTGTAAACTCGGGCTGCGAGGTTAAAAACCCCGGTTTTCCGTGGGTGTTGTTGACGCCCAGTATGCTACCGTGCAACATCCAGGATATCGTGTCGCGTTACAGGTGGTCTTTCCTGCCCTCGGCGGACCGAATGCACAAGTGGCACTACGTTCGGTCCGATCGTGTGTGCACAGCGGCATGCACGAGGACAACGAACACACTTTGTTAACCTGTCGAGTGGCCAAGACTTTTTAGTCCATCGTGGACAGGGCGTACCTCCCGTTGGGTGTAGAAAGATTTGTCAAAAGGGAACGATGTCCAAATGGCGCGCTTGCACGTCTAGTGCTGACCGCTGGCAAGTACGTGTTGTGGGAAAACAGGGGCTTGGCTGTGCATCAAGCAAAAAGGCCCGTAAACATCAATGGGATTTGCTGGTGCGGTTGTATAATATTGTTACGGGCCATTTGAAATCAGAATTCTTTTCACTGGGAGAGGAGGAGTTCATGAAACGATGGTGCTGTGCTTTCATTAAAATCGCACACAACCGGGTTGTCTTGGCGTGTTCGCCGATTCAGGGCCTAAGAACTACCTAAAAGAACACTGTGTGCTGGGTGCCAGAACAATTGAGTGTAAACATGTGACACTTTTATTGTGAACACAAATTTCAAGTGGCATAATTTCGTGGAACCGAATTGGTACGTGTTTGTGGAACCAAATTTGTACGTAACGTGGTGAACAATAGAATTTCTTTTCCGCCCACTTCATCGTCACTAACAGGGGACAATATGAACGCCCGGATTTGTCCAACACTGACGTCAGTTTCTTAACGGTGCCCTACCATCAACTTTTCTCTTTCTTTGAAGGTTCGGAACGTGCGACGCACCCTGCAAGAAGTCGTGATTTCCTCAGAAAGCGACAGCTACGTCGACCAAGTACGCATTTGTTCTCTACTACTTTCAGTAGTCGCCGAACTTCGGGCGCGCCCCCACTAAAGCATGTTCATCGCACGGCCTCTGCCATTGTCGCGCCCCTGTCGAGACAGCACCATCCCGCAAATGCTATGACCGCTCGTATGCGGAGTGTTAGGGAGCATTGGAATCGCAGCCCGCTCTGACGCACGGGTGGGAATGACACGAGGTATCTTTGTATTTCGCGGGCGTCTGTTTTAAGCAGTAAAGCACTATAATAACTAACAGATAAGTTCGAAACAGTCTGATCGGAAATTTTGCGAACCGATCTACAACTTCCTCACTGAAATTTTTGCCCAGCTTTGTTTCTTCAGAAGTTCATTAACGGAAGTAGCCTAAGTAAGCTATTAATCAGAACTCAAAAGTATAGTATGACTAGTTCCATGCGAGAGTCGGCAACGTGCACTTGGTCGCGTCGTCATTGCATTGGCATATTTTGAAACTCTCACTAAATACAGCTGGATCACCCTGAATAAGTATATGTCCGATAAAAGATGCTCATCGACCCCTAAGCGCACTGCTTATTCACTGTTATCAAGCACATGTCACTGAATACATTCTCCGCTTGCTCGAACCATATGCTCGAACAATACGACTTTTGCAGGTGATCTTTCTGAGGAGTTCCTTGAAACCCGGAGAGATGGCGTTATCTGCCGCTGGTTTCTTCTCCTTGAAATTACCGACGCTCGTTTCGGTAAGAAATGAAGAGTCACTTTTAATTATTTCATTGTAGGCTATAGTGTCAGCGAGTCTTCAAGTACCAAGCATATTGTGCTACGTTCGAAAGTAAGGAAGCTCAAAAGTACACATTGCATGAAAATATGAAGAAACATAAGAGCTCCACAATTCAATTCGCCACTGACCGGGCCGGCCTCATCATGAAAGTACATGAACTCTTGGATTTATTCCATTATGGAGTGTGTCAACCACACTTAACTCGAAGATGAGCGGGCAGTTCTTTTGACTTCTGTTTCTGTCACTGAAAAATAAAACAAAAAATGCAAAGTTCCCGCTTTTCGGCTTTTCTGGAACACCGTCAACTGTTCGTTATCGCTAGAAAGAGACATGTTTGACGATATCTACTTTTTTGTTTTACTTTCGAGCATCTTCATGGTCCCAAGGCATTAAAACTGGCTGGTGAGGGTATAACACACCACTCCGGGTTATGCTAGATTAGCTCTTAAAACGAAATAACTACAATGCAGCCCTTGAAGAATCTAAAGAAAGCGAGTGACTGTTACAAAGAAGATACGGCCATAATTTGTGCGAAATTCGGTCATTCCAGCGACGCAGGCGGCGCCATGCGGCCGAGCTCCGAAGCTGTCACATGGCGATAATCTGCGCCGCACTTCAGTCAATCAGCACGTCTTCACGCTCTGCAACGCTGACGTGCACGCTCGCGACATCACCGTCTCGTCCGCCACTTCGGCGCATCATTGCGCCGCCTACAGTTGATGGAATGGTCGAATAGGTTGCGACTAAAAAAATCTGTGGAGGTTTGGCCTAGCGACGAGCCCGAAGCATGTTAGTTCATGCAGGTGATAATGAATGTAGTAGATTGGGCCTAACATACCACGAGGCGGTAGGCCTAGCTCGTTTCACTGGGCCACGGTGATAGAATTGACAGGTGTCCAAACGAGCGCAGCAGGTGTGTCCCCTAACTCGAATTGCTCGAGGTCACCGCTAGGTTCGCGACGAGCATCTGGGCCGAAAGACCTGCGTCGCAAGGTTTCGCTGAGTTGTAAAGGCCGGCTACAATAACTATTTTCGTGGCATTAAAGTGTCCTCAGCTCGACCGACAAGATAATCAGATGGTGGCCCGGTTGGCACGTAAAACGGCAGAGCTTATAACTCTGACTTTGTATGTTGCTCTGTTGCCTGACAACATGAATACTAACGTTGTCATTGCTCAATTTGCTCTTCTTGTCACATATAACGTTACAGCTATAGTTCACTAGTAAACTCTAGCAAAGCATTGGTAAATTTTTGTAATTGAGATATTCGTATGCCGTTCGCCCCTATATCGTATGTTTCTGACACTGCACTCTTGAAGGAAAAAAAAAAGATTGGTAGGGAAATTTTGGGATGCAGACACCAAAGGTGCTGATATAGGTGTCAGAACTTTTGCTATGATGGTTATGGTTCAACTTTGTACTGCACTAATTAAAATACAACCCCGTAATGGGCGAATTCAATTTATGATTTGGAAGAAATGCTTTCGAGTGAAGAATGTGAAGTGTGTCCCATAATATTTATGTTGACTTAGGCAAGGGACCGTTGTAGCCTCTGTTTTTAAGCACGTAGCTTCCCACCTCTTGAAATAATATGTAAAGGTGTACACAAGACGGCGTCTGTATATCTTATTCTAACAAAAAGAAGAACAGCTTGCATATGTAAAGCTTCAATATCACATGTCTTTCCATTTGCAGCTTGCCGGAGCAATGATCACGTACACGGTCATTCTCGTTCAGACAAGTGAAAGTGTGAAAAAAGTCTGACAGAACTTGACAAATGAATGAACGATTCCTCGATGTCACGTAGTTCTTAATCATGTCTACAGGAGGACAACAATAAACTACCACATAAGAGGAATGGGCTACCCTGCTACGCTCAACGGACAAGGCCAAGCAGAAGATCGCCACTGACCTGGTCGCCCACGTGATGCCACTACATGACGTCATGAACGCGTAGTGCAATAGGGTCGTGCGGGGACCCAGTGACGTACCTTCCCGAATCTCTTGGTGGAAAAAACGCCAGGCCTGCGCGGAAGGCGCAGCACAGTCACAGCGAAAGATAGAAGAGCAGCCTTTCAGAGCCTTTTCTAAGCACTCATCAGGTAACTGCTGCAAGCACACTTGCTTGATGCACATTACGGCATTAACAATAAAAATTTTAGGGTAGTAGACCGGCAATCGCTATGCTATTTTTCGTCAATCTTCTGAGAAACGTGGTGTCCGGTAAACACTTGCAAGGAATTTTGTGCCATTCGTTCATGCAGTGGCTGATGACGATGATGAATTATGCCTGAAGTGGGTATGCGCCACAGCTAATAGGTGAACAAGAATAAGCTTTTGTAATGAGTTGGAGCATCGGATGACCCACTCGTTACGCTATTCGCACTGTGGGACAACTGGTTGTTCTTTCGCTGTTTTAAAACGCTTCATAAGTCATATTAACGCGATTGCTTCCCCGACATCAAGCCTGCCCAAGGAAAGTTTTCCAAGTACCAAGCACCGGCGTGGCTCAGTGGTAGAATAAAGTTTTACCTCCATAATTTATTTGCTGCTTCCTTGAAAGTTTGTTTCCTTCTGTTTGTTGAGCAAGCAATGCCTTGTGCTTTGCTGAACGCTTTTTTCTTTGCAATATATAGCGCCATGAGATCATGTATACAGAGCTGTGTTGACCGATGCCACGGAGCAAACATGCAAATACTCATGATGAAAGAAAAAGTCAAAACAAGCGGAAACATTATATATTGTGATTCTTGAAAATATTTTTGATTATGATTAACAATGTCAATAAAGTACGAAGAAGGGTATCATAAACCGCGTAATTTTTTTGTCTTGTAGAGCAAAGATGCGCCACTATGAACGAAAGCACATAGTCATCTTTAACATCGTCTCAGGGCAGTCTCCCTTCGGTAGAACGCGCGTTTGGATAAATGACTGTACAAAACATTATCTTAAAAACCTGCAGATTAGCGACCGGGCCTATAGGCCACCCGAGTGGTCGCGGTAAGGCTTAACCTTTCCGCCGCTTCTCGGGCCTGCTGGATGGCCCAAATTGGGTCTTCTAATTCTGAGCTAGCCAGAGCGTCGAGCATACGCATTTCAAGGAGGTCCGGGTTTCGGTGCCCGAAAAGCCATGTAGCGTGTAGGCATTTCCAAAGAGTGTGTTTCATGTCTGCGCATTCTTGTTTACATAGGATACAGCCAGCGTCGGGGAGTTGCCTGGGGTATATGCGGTTGAGGTGCACTGGACTTCAGCTCTCGCATTACGGTATTTTTTCACTCCGCCAACGTATGTTTGGCTTCGGCACTGAACCACAAGCGTGCACACGAGGACAGAATCAGGGGAGCCGGCTTCACCTGTAGTCCCTTCAAAAACGGGGAGGGGGCGAAAAATCTACCCCGTGCATTGAATCAGCAAGACGGGGTGGGGGAGGGGCACTGCGATTAACCTAGGCACTCAAACAGGCCTATACACTCAGCTACATTGTGTCATTGAGAAACACGCTATTAGTAAACGACAAACGTGCGCTGGTGAACGTGATGACTGATATGCCTATTATTTATAGAAAAATGCAATTAAGCCCCCCAAACGCGACAAGCGAATGGAAAAATCCTACAAGCGACTGGGCATAGAAGGAAGCCGAAATCCTCTTATTATAAGCGCAACTGGCAACCCTGATACAGAGAGATATTGCAGAAGGGAACGGAGTTGGTCTTCCGGTTTTTAGTCGCACGGGCGACGAGTGACACTCTTGAATTTCTTCCAAGCACTTTTATTCAATCAATATAGTTTTTCAAATGATAAAAAATGCATTAAAAATCAAACAAGCGAAATCGATGATAATGGTCCAAGGTAAGCGTTTTAATGGATACACATCATTAGCGAGAGCTAACCGACAATATTACCGAGGAAAGTTTACGGGATTTTGTTACAAAGTAATTATAGTGTAAATGTGAAGAAAGAAAAGTGGACGAAAGGATGACTTGCCACCGGCAGGATCCGAAGCGGCGACCTTCGAACAACGCGTCCGATCCGTACCTTTGAGGTACGACGGCGGTCAGCAGCGCCACCTGTATGTAGCCATTAGGGCGGGTGTGGGAACGCTCTTTTTGCACTCTTCACGTAGTATAAGTGATCTTACGGGACGGCAGCTGATTAATAATCACCCGCACACGAACCCATGGAAAGCGCCTCACCAGGCCCTATAACAAAGTCTAGTAAGGCACTATAGTAGTTGTGTTACTGATGAAGAGAATTATGCCACAAGGTTTCTTTCGATCGGTTCATTACGAGCCGACAAAAGCAGCATTTTTAAGCGGCGTGAAACCAGGATACGAGGATGTGTGCTCGAAACTCTTGCTGCTCGCCCCGCGTAGCCTTCGCAGGCCAAATATCGTCCACACACTCTCCGAGCAAGAGGTCACGTGCGCATGACGTGCCAGAGGCCCGAGAAAGCCCAATCCTGCAGCACACGAGCGGCATTGTTTTGTTGACCAGCGTTATTTTGTGGTCTGCTTTCTATTTCTGCGGGATGGATGCCTCAGTGCGCATTCGTTCGGAAATGCTTTAGACGCCGAGAATAGATGAGCATAATGAGTGCTGAAACGAGCAGAGCCAGGGGCTCCCGAAGTATATGGGAAGTGTGCGGGCGGAGGGAGGGATCATCGCAGATGTTAGGGGGGGGGGGGGGGGGGCATGGTTTCTAACCAGAGAAAAGCGGCCTCCCCTGCCCCCCCCCCCTCCCCTCTGTTCCGGAGCCCCTGCGCAGAGCCACTTTGTTTCCAAGGCTGGCGTCATCTCGATGCGCTAACCGCAGGGACACGAACGTATGCAAGACGCAGGCACACTATAGCCCCGTATCTTGTTGCAATTCACGGGATAAAAATGAAAGACGCACACATCACCTGTGTGTGTCTCATTATTTATCTTAAGTTTTATTCATATATTCAAGCAACAAATTACACAAAACTACACATGTGTGAAATAATTATCGCCTTGTCACGTGCTACTGGCGACGTCACAGCACAGTCGTCTACGCAGAAGACCGACATCACAGCATATACCGTATACTCAGGGCAATTTCGTTGTCTACGTCATATTCTACGTCAAAAGAAGGGCAAGCAGTGTTCGTCTTGAATTTCGACCCATTTCCGTGGCGTGTAGCGTTGCCAAATTTGGCAGACGTGATCGCGAACGGCCCATGTATGCATCGCGCTCGTCAGCTCAAAATCGTCAAACCTGGTGAAGGACCCCTTTTTTTATTTGGATACACATGATATCTGAGCATTGGCCTATTCCAAATAACGGCCAGTTTGTTCTCACATTAACTGTAGACGAATAACCGAACGAGTTCCCTATTAGAGCAGGGCGCATGTACGCATCCACCCAGGCACACGTGTATTTCTGCAGATCTACCATGGTACTTTAAATCTATCATGGCGTTTCTTAGAGGAAACGCAATGTGATGCGCACCATATAAGCATCTTATTTACTGCAAAAAAGCGCAATATAACTGCGCATTGATGACGGTATGTACACACATCATGTATCTAGTGTAGGTAACATGTAAAATTAAGTTGTGTGTAGGTATGTGCTTGCTGCGACTAAAGGTGAAGTAGTGTTTTTCAGGTGGCTCGTATCAACACGATTACACAACATCAGATCATTTGGTGAGACTGATTCCTGAAGTATTTAATTGTTTGAAAGCAAAGATCCCGAAGGAAGAACAGTTCCATATTTGGTGTGTATTTAGATGAATATGCTGGCTATTATTTGACATTTTAGAGGCAACACATGCATGGAGACCGTGCCGTATGCATAACACTAGAGGGCGTCCTCTGTGTACCAAAGAAAATGATATTGATAAGCTGAGAACTTTTGTAGCATGTGACTAGAGAACGCAAACGTACTCAGCGAAGTCAAACACCAAAAGCGGGTTGAGGTGAACATAACTTTCGATAACAAGAACAACATAACGAAAGATCCACATGATGAAAGCTTGCAGACTAAAAAAAAATGTACAGGAATTAACGCCAGCACTAAGGCTGAAAATATCAAACTAGCGCTTGGGCAGTTCACGTAAGGCGATTTGCCTCCCCCCCCCCCCCAGCACACAAACGTGAAAGATCCGTTTGAACACAGTTCAATGAATGGCTATATATACGCCGCCTACGTATCAGTATCACGCCATCTACGTTGCGGGTGAAGGGAAACGTCGGTACGATCTTAACGAAATAGTCTGTATTATCACGTATAGGCGAGCTTTGAGGGGCGCACGTAACACGAAGCATTATGTTCGTTATCAGTGTTCATCCACAGTAGTTTTAGTGTACAAAATGAACAAGGACCCAAAATGAACGGCGCGGACACCATGCCCTTGTCTCCCGTCCACGGTCATTTTGGGCGACAAAAAAAAAGTGCACATGGATTACCAACCCGACCAAGCGTATGGGCCTTAGACACGGTTGACGCTTAGAGCTAACTGGCTCAATGATTATTAAACCTTGCGCAACTATTCCTGGACCGAGATAGTGGCTCGTCGCTAGCGGGGCACCAAACACAACTGCCAACAGAGAAGGGCGCCGCCACAACTCGGATCAAATAGGTCGACGAATCACAGTCGCGCGCGCGTACTCTGTTCATCACTCCGAACAAAGAACTTGCCCGCACATAACATCACACAACTTTGCCATCATCCTGACAAACAGTACGCACAGGCATGCTTCCAACGTGAGCAAATGCTCACTTATCGTCGACATGTCACGAAAAAAAAAACTTGATTAGCAGCGTTATTATAGTGCTCACGCAGTTAACAACGCGTTGTCCGCGGGAACCTTAGAGCGGTACTTACCGCTTTACGTCGAGTGTACCACGGTATCAATATGCACATATCCCCGTCAGTGTAGTGCATCTTCGCAATAGGCAGCACTGGCGAAACTCCCAGGACGAGCGCAGGCACATTTCAAACAACAATACACCGACAGCCACACTCGACCGATCGAGAAGCAACGCCCACCGCACGCACAACAAACGGGATAGTTATTTCGCCAGCGCACTCAGTCACGTGGTACATAAAGCTGTTTGTTCATCGTGGCTGCTCACCTAGCCAGTGTTGCCAGGTCAAGTGAAGCAGCGCAGCCAAAAGCCAGAGACACTGTAGCCCAAATGTCGTCAAGGACAGCATGGTTATGGCCATGAGTATACGGGGTTCACAGAAAGAAGGAGAAATCGACCCTGCGCGATTAGACCAGGTTAACACGATGGACTGCTATAGCCTTTTGGCTATAGCAGTCCGGCTATTCGCTCACGTGCTGCCCTTGTTAGCCATGCCGGAAAGAAAGGGTCCCAGAAGGTTGTTTATTCGACAGTGGACACTTGACCCACATTTCTGGACAATAAAAAGAGAGACCATGTTCTGAAATCCCTGCGATAAAGTAATCGCGTGGCTATGCTAAACCACTGGCACCTTCGTACCATCATAAAAAGAAAGATTTTTGCTTGCTTTCCTCTCGTATAGACACTGGCCCCTCACATATTTCTTTGAAATTTTAATTTTTGTAAATATTTATTGTGCCTACATTTACGATTTTGGCGTCCCAAAACGGTGTTCTGTCTGTCTATTCTCGGCGCATAAAACCCGATTTTTTAGTGCCCATAAATCCAGCCTATAGCCTATAGTTACAAAGAACAGAAGGGCAGAAAGTCGTGGCTGCGGCTGTGTGAAGCCTGTGCCAAATAAGCTTCGACCTCTGAAGGGTTCACCTGCTAACGGACATGTTTAAGTGTGTTTTTGGTAATAGCTTGAACTAAAAATAATGCTAACAGCGATCGGTAAAAGCGTCTGTTGTTTGACAAAATCAATGAAAACATGCATGTAAAAGTCAGATGTTTTAAACAAAGAAAATTAAACTGCTTTTCAAGGTGGCTGTCGGCAGTATATCTGGAAAGATGCATCTGACATTGTGTGTGCGTGTGCGTGCGTGCGTGTGTGTGTGTGTGTGTGTGTGTGTGTGTGTGTGTGTGCTCCCATAGACTGCGGTGCATAAAATGTCAGGCATGCTCGGGTAAGCCTTAGCAAAGATCAACGGGAAACGTAAAATCCAGGTAAAAAGTTCCCAGGCCACGTTTCCACAGATATAGATGAGCTAGCAAACTAAGAACGTCTGACCCGCACCTTTCCCCTACCAGTGTACAAACGACCTTTCAAATATAGAGAATAATAGAGCCGTCTTTCGTTGTGCAATCGACTTGTCTTTCCATCGACAATAAGACATGGACATTTCAGTGTACGCCGTATTCCTGCGGCATGTACCAAAGGCTCGTACCCGCGATGAGGACGCGGCCCTTTTCACCTTTTTCTTCTCTTTTATTTCGCTTCGTGGCGCATTCAAAATGGCGGCGTTCCATACTGTACGGTCGCTCGAGTCACGTGATGTGCTCACGTGACGTTACGGACAGTGCGGGTTGTGCTGAGCATCAGTCGTACGTGAAACCTTCGCACGAAGCACAATCCACCTGGAGCAAGGCCGCGCTGTGTTCCGATTCGGGTTTAGACCGTTTACGTCTCGAGTAGACGTTTTTTTTGTTTATTTTAAACGAAATCGCCGCACAGCGCGATTGACGCGACCGGCTTGTACTTTTGCAGCACACACCATGGCCTCCTAAATGGCGGGCGTGCAGCGCCGCCGCTCACTCGCCATCTTGGAGGCCATGCGCACATGCATAGTCAAAACCAACACCGCGCGAAAGAGGGATGAAGGGATCACCCTTCATCCCCCTTTCCTTCCCGTTTCCCTTATCCCCTGTGTAGAGTAGCAGGCTAGAGCGAACTAGCTCAGGCCGACCTCTCTGCCTTCTGATAAATTCTCACTCTCAACACCGCGCGTTCGCCATCTTGGAGGCCATGCGCACGCGCATGGTCAAAGCCAGGTTAGCACCAGCTCATAAACGCGGGCGCATGGCGTGCATCTTGCTTCCTCTTTTGGTGAATAAAAATAGAAGATACAACGGAAAGCCTCCGTTGAACGGTGCCTCGCGTGTTCGACGTAATCAACGACCACGCTGGTGTCCTGACTCATCTTCGTGGACGTGAACCCTAATTTAGCTCGGAGTATAGCTGTCTTGTTCATGTCTCTTTACAGCGCGCGGCTGCGGTGATAAGATATGCAGACCGCGCACCATAAAGCTTCGCACCCTCCACCCTGCGCGCTGCATATCGACTTTGAAGAATAAATTACGAGCACCGCACCGTGGTTACTCAAATCGATGCACTTCTCGCACGTCCAGCGCTTCGCTCTCGGCGAAACACTGAAGGTCGTACTTGTGAGATCACGGCTGGCGCCCGTCGGCGTGAAACGCTTGCGCCGACGTAAGAAGCATTCATTACTCGGCGCGAGTGTACGGTATCCACGGTAACGCAAGCAAACATCGTTAACAAGCAGTGTCGGCAGGGGTTATGCCTAACAGTTCACGATCGTTCGATGGCGAAAGCCTTCGAGAGAGCGTCAGTGATGATGTACCTCGACCTGTCAACAGCCATCAGGTAACCACGTACGAGCAGCCCTTTGAAAGCGTGAGTTGGTGCTTCACGAGAGGGGAAGTGCTGGGCACTATTGGTCAGGTCTCTTGCACTGTTCCGATACGATGTGTTGTGTAGTGTAGCTATAAATGCAATATTGTGACCTAAGTGAGAGCAGTGGTCTAGATCATTTATGAAGTGATAACTTGGTGTACAAGGTTCTTGAAAGGGATATATATGTATGGTTCATTAGAATGCTCAGTGGTCGGAGTGCCTTCTCGTCTGCTACTGCCCTTCATAAAAAAACGCACAGATTTACGTATATAAAAAAAACTACCATGGGTGTTGGACAAAGTGTAAGCTTCAATAGAAATCGCGAATGTATAGCCATATTCACGCAAGTATTTAAAAAGAACCTGTTCGGATAAATAATGCACGGCATTTATGCAGTTAATATGGCTAACCTCCTTATATTATCTTGCTGGGAAGCGCAGCCACTTTTACACAGAACACACAGCACATCGCTTAACTTCAACTAAACTCCTTATACCTCCGCGATTCAAGTGATAAGTAGAATTCATAAGATACCGATGCCACAATGCGTAACTGAAACAATCGTCTCGCCTGAATGCTCGGCACTATGCGTTATTTAATACTAAGTTTGCTGGTGATTCGCTGCGTTTATGTTACGCTGTAGAATTATGATGTGCCGTAGAGGAGCGTATTACGTCCCAACGTTGTCTAATATTAATTGCTAGTGTTTCATTCATTACAGAACACTGGTGTGACCGCAATAGCTCGTGGTTTTGGTTCAAAGGCCTCCCTTGCTCACTCTCACTCTACAAAAAGGAAAAAAAAAGAAAGACTATCGTTTTGACAATACCGAAGTGGTCACTATGGCGTCTTTCATGACACGTCACTTCAAGTGGTACGGAACGATTTGCAAGTCGTCGGGTCTCATGATCTCTCGCAGTTCTGAGACGTCAGAATCTGATAGAAGGGTCTGCTTCTGGAATAAGTTGTACCTAATCTATTCCGTCGGTTGCCTCTCTGTGTGTGCCATCGTCGAGATAGGCTTCTTCTACCAGCTCTGCCTTGCCGTATTCGCGCACGATGTGCCTTTCACCATGACCGTCCACGTATTGCTCTACGTCGTCGTCAATGCCAAGGTGGCGCTAAACGCAACTCTCGCGACCGTCAAAGTGAGAAGTATGCACAGCTTCTTCGGCGAATCTTCCAAGTACGAGGAAAGCGTTCAGTTCGTTGCACCGAGGAATCATCGCAGGATGACACCTACTTGCTGCTTGATACGTTTCCTACTGTTGTCAGCATTCGTTGCGAACGTATGCACCTGTAGTTACCTCTCGCTGGAATTTGTAGACCGACTCGGCCGTGGTCCAGCACGGAGCGCAATGCTGAAACTTACGTGCATGGCGGGCAACTTTCTTTATTACGTGTTTGACGCAGCGTCCTTTCTGGTCCTCAGGCCCTGCTGCGAAGTGATCAGATTGTACATTGAGCACCAGCACGGCGTTCTCAGGTCCATCCTGCGAAGCAAAGAATGTGACGTTATTGGCTCGGAAAGGCGAGCGCGATTGGTCGAGGACGTAAGGTTCACCCTCTGCACCATTTCGGACATCAAGCGACGTCTAAACGACATATGGCAGTACGCAATAGTGACCTCGGGTGGTGTGTTACTCTTCTCCTTTTGCATCGGAGTCTACTTGATCTTCGTTGAAGAGTTATGGACATTTGAAAATTTTCTCGCCTTTCTCAACACTGTGTCGGCGACACTGGACTTCCTGGACATCGTAATCCTCAGCGACGCGATAGTCACAGAGGTGAGTACACTTTTCCCCGTAGGCACCATGTAGTCGAGTTTTCCCATTGTGACAGCAGCAGCAGAACGCGAAGCTTACCTGATAAAGAAAATAATGAGACGGAGTAGGTCAAGACGGAACGCAATGCGGGCGTCTTTCTCCCTGCAATGCTGGGCGGATTGAGGCCGTGTCACGTGGAGGACGCATGCTGGCATCCATGATCTGCGCGCCCCTCACGGCCAATATCCGCAAACTTGGGACGGAGCATGCGGGAAACGCCGTTCCCTCTGGTCAGTGGATCATGCCTTATACGGCTGCTGACCCGAAAGCCGTGGGTTCGATTCCAGCCGCGGCGGTTTCTATCAATGTCATAACCCCGCGTACTATGATATGTGAGAGCACGTTTAAGAACAACGCATAGCCGAAAATACCAGAGCCCTCCACAACGGCGTGCCTCGCAAAGATATCATGGTTTTGGCATGTCATCATCATCGTCATCATCAGCGCAACTACGCCCACTGCAGGGCAAATGCCTCTCCCATAATCGCCAAATCAACCCGGTCTTGTATTTGCTGCTATCACATTATACCTCCAAACTTTTTAATCTCATCGGGCCCACCTAACTTTCTGTGTTCCCCTTCGTGCGTTTGCCTTCTCTGGGAATCCAGTCAGTTACCCTTAATGGACATCGGTCATCCTGCCTACGTGCTACGTGCCCGGCCCATGTAAATTCCTTCTTATTGATTTTAACTATGAAATCCTTAACCCCGGTTTGTTTCCTGACCCACTCTGCTCTCTTCTTGTCATTTGTTTATCATCCTATCATTTGTTTATCACACCTATCATTTGTTTATCATCACTCGCTGCGTCGTCCTCAATTTAAGTTGTACCCTCTTTGTAAGCCACCAGGTTTCTGCTCCGCAGGTAAGTACCGGCTAGATGCAGCTTTTATATGCCTTGCTCTTGAGGGTTAGTGGTAGATTACCATCCATAATTTGAGAATGCTTGCTGAATGTGATCCACCCCATGCTTATTCTTCTAGTTCTTTCACTCTCATGGCTCGGCTCCGCAGTTACTGCCTGTTTTAAGTAGAAATATTCTTTTACAACTTCTAGCTTCTCTCCTCTTATCGCAAAGTGCTGTTTTCTGCCGAAACTGTTGCACACTACTTTAGTTTTGTGCATATCAATTTTCAGACCTACTTTTCTGCTCTCCTTGTCTAACTCCGTAATGATGAGCTGTAAATTGCTCGCTGAGTTACTCATTGGGACAATGTCAACGGCAAACCGCAGGTTACTAAAAACTTTAATACCTAACTCTTCCCAATATAGGATCCTGAAAACCTCCTGTAAGGACGCGGTGAATACCATTAGAGAGACCGTGTCTCCCTGCCGTAAACCCTTCTTTATTGGGATTATGTCGCTCTCCTTATGGTGGCTGTAAATCAACTGTAGATTTTTTTTCCAGTATGTTTATGTAGGGTTCGTCGGTGCCCTGATTCCGTAGCGCCTGCATCACTGCTGATGTCTCGACTGAGTCAAACGCCTTCTCGTAATTTATTAAGGCCTTCTCGTACACGCCCTGTCGTGATCAGATTAATAGGTTTGGCTTGTAGCGCCTCGGGAATCATTACACTTTCTTTGGTACGGAAGTTTGCTTAGGTGCAGAAGTGGGCTAGCCGGCTGTCTGATGCTCAGTAGCCTGCAGTATCGTGGCCATATATCTCACCTAAACCTACCATCTATGGCTTTGCGTCTACTTGAGGTTTCACCGAGCCATCTGTGGTATTGAAGTTGCTACACGTTGTGATCTGTTTTTTTTCTTTGTTTCTTTAAAATTGTTATCAGGCTGTGGTGTTCAACAGTTTCAAATGTCCCAGCCACGCTGTAAGAAAAGTAATTTAGGTGTGCACACTCTCCACCCGCCGCGACGGCGAGCGCGTCCATTGATTGATTGATTCATTGATTGAAACCTTATGGTGATGAGTGAGGCGAACCGCAGGAGGGTTTCACCACTAAACCGTGAACCATCCGCGATTATCGCCCACTACACCATCAGAGGCGTGACAAACAATGTATATATTTATACAAGAAATTTTATTATTCGCAAGTGGTAGCTATACGTCGCTTCCGTTCTCCCTTCATTATAACGGCTTTGTGGTCGGTGAAGTGGTGGATCGGTGATGGGCCATTGTGGGATGTTTGCAAGGACGACGTAGTGGGCAGTTCGCAAAGGTGAAACTATAGGTGGTCACGTACAAACAAGGAATAAACACAATTGGACAATCTATGGTTCTTTAACGCGCACCTGGATACAAATACACGACCACCTTGCATTTCATATTGGCTACTTATCAACAGTATTTGCTTAATGGTGGGTGAAGTGGTGGACCGGTGATGGGACGTAGTGGGATGTTTGCAAGGACTTTCACGTCATACATACAAGGGATAGACAGGCTTACGCCTTTAGGAGCTTCGCCCCTAAAAAATGACTAAGTATGCTCAACATGAAAGGGGGATAAGCAGATTGAACTGTGGAAGTGCCTCAGACAGGCTGGCCGAGATTTTGATAAGGAGGACTTATTTCTGTCATAGGCCCCTCTTCCTCCTTGGCGTCTCATAAGGGGGTTACTACTCACGTCATATCGTGTGGCGAGGCTGACGTCAATACTAACGCCCTTAAAAGTAACACGCCAAGGATGACAAGGCCCTCGTAATGATTTTCGAGCCAACATGAAAGCTGCTTTCAAGGTGCTACAAAGCTAGTGCTTTAAGGGGGACGTGGTAGATGGAGGCAATACCACACGACAACGTTTAATGCGACCAAATGTTCAAGGAGAAAAATAACTGTTCAACTATAGAGGTGCGACGCTCTCCGGCATCGATATACCTACCGCCACAGTGTCTTTCAGTCGATTTCACCTTTCTTTGAAGGTGCGAGCGATAAGACACACCCTGGAAAAAGCTGCGATCTTCGCTGAACATCGCGACTACGTTGACCAGGTAAGGCGTGCGTCTCGCTGGCTGTCAATTTACGCTAAGTTTGATGTGCAGTCTTTGTTTTCACATTAAGAGGAAAACGGCTCGCCGACGATTAAGTCTTGAATACTAGTGGCGTGGGCAAAAAAAAAACGTGAAAATAGTGAAGATATTTTTTATTTATTTATACAGTACTGCTAGCTTCTAACTGAGGCTGTAAACAGGAGTGGTACTAACAGGTTCAAAATAAAGTGAATAAATCAAAATATAACACCCGTGGCATAAAAAAAGAAAAAAATGAGAAAGAACCAAAAAAACGCTCCAAACAAAGAAAAGTAAACCGTAATTGCAACTTATCAAGCACTCGTATGCGCAAACTGATTGCAGAAAGATATGACCGTATTCCTGTTTACAAAAAAAAAAAAAAATGATACGCGATAGCCGTATCGCGTCAACTAAAAGGGTTTCCAAAAAAATTGTTATAATGCACTCTGCAGAAAAACACAACACAGCACTATTCCTCTTTTTTTTCTCTCATTGGCGTAGAACTGCGCAACTTTCTAATTATCATGCAACAAAAAAGCTAGAGGGACTTGCAGACTGACCTGCACTTTGTGATACCGACAGTCTCCGCCGTAGGGCGCACCTTGACTTCAGAAAACACCGTAGAGACTTTAAGCGGCTAGGAACTACGAAGAGGGGGTTATATCTCTGGTGGCTAAGACCAAGGCAGGAATGAAATTCAGTCTTTCACAACTTAGAGCTAATTATGAGTTAAAAAATGGTACATCGTACCCGTTTTACGACGCCTCAACCCACTATGTAATTTCCACTCACTTCTTCACTTTCACGGGTCTACAATTAAGCCGCCGTTGTACCCTCCGGGCAAGTGGCCGGAGGCTTGGCCTGGCCGACCACCCGACTCTGAACGCGGGATTCGTGAACCTCGCCACCACTCATTACTTGACTTCATACGCTAAAGAAGTTTGCATGAGTATTTTGTAAACAAGATGTGTAAATATGAAGGGCGAGTATTCGAAAATAAAATGCCAGCACGTAAAATCAAGGCTGCCTGGTTCAAAGAGTACAGCCCCGTTCACCCGTCAATACAACGCAACACCTCTTCGACTATTCAACTGTATACCATGTGTGCTCAGTCAGTACAGTGAATACTTTTTTTTTGTTTACAGCTGCTCTATCTGAGGAAGTCATTGAAACCTGGAGAGATGGCGTTGTCCGCAGCTGGTTTCTTCTCCCTGAAATCACCGATGCTTGTTTCCGTAAGGAGTTTATCGCCATTTACAATTTCTCCTAAGTTCGCTGCCCGACTCCGACGTGTACAATTTGGGCGAGCAAGGAGACACAACCTGTTGGCCTCCTTTTGTGACGTATTTATTTCTCTCATATTCAACATAAACACACTAATTAACTCTTTGCAAAAGAGCGTCGACGTAGTCCGCCTCGGTAGAACAGTGGTTACACTGCTCGGCTGCTGACCCGAAGGTCAAGGGTTCGATGCCGGCCACCGCATGTCAATGTAGGCCAAATGGCAGATGCCCGTATACAGTTTTGATGTCAGCATGCACGTTAAAGCACACCAGAGAGTCAATATTTTCGGGGCCCTTCAAACAACGTCTTTCATAATTATATCGTAGCTCTTTAGACATATAAACCCAGATATTATTATTATTATTACTACTAGGGTTAACAGGTCTCTTTACTGAGAATTCGTGGGCACAGGGTGTCCCTGTAGCCGACGTTCTGACAAGCGGACATGTGTTCTCCAAAGCTCCAACATTGAAATTTAAACCTTGATTTGTCGAAATGTCGATCGGCTCACGTGACACCCCGTACTCTCGAATTCTCACCTCTTCACGCTTCGTAGTCATGTAAAGTGACAGACCGGTTCACTTGTGTGACAATCTTGGTTCTTTTGAAGCTCACCTTATTCAAACGAACAGAAATCGTTGCGCAAGCAAACCATCTATCGCTTTGCTGGACTTCAAACTTGAATTCATACGCAGCCACCTTTGATACACGTGTTGGTCTTTTCATTTGTGCGCGTGCACGAGAAAGACAATATTCAAAATTTTTTCCGTGCTAACAAAAGCAGTTGCGAGTAGCTCGCGCCACCGTTTCTATATGGCCGGCGGTTTTGTTTCACGCTATACTCGGGGACAACTTTCTGTGGCAAAGAAGGGAAAGCTACGGGGGCGGAGTTACTGCACATGTACTCCTCCGCCAAGTAGTCCGGCTAGAATCCCTTTCCGATTGCCGGCCGTGTTCGAATAATACCGCTGCACAGAATTCGCTACGTCCGCTTACACAGTTATTTGTGGGTGAAATTCGACACAAGTTCCTTCGGCGAATCGTCAGAACAGCCGGAGGGAGACGAGCACTCACCGAAAGACGAAGACGCCATTTTGACCGTGAGGTGCACCTAAAACGTGCGACGTTTTCAGACGTGCAAAAACGCGAAATAACACTTCATGAAACAAAACGAATATTAATATCTCCTGGGTTCGTGCAGCGTCTCTTTCTAAACAGCATCCTGTAGAAAATGAAGTAATTTTTTTCTTTACGATCTTCATGCGAAAAACACAGACGCAATCGTGGGATTATATTCCTCAGCGGTGGCACACGCCCACTTTGGCTCCGTAGCCTTCCCTTTATTGCCACAGAAAGTTGTCCCCGAGTATAGTATATCTCAGCCAGTTAGGCAGCAATTAACTAACCGCAGCAATTAACCGTTTCAGGTGCGATTTAGTGGTTACACATATTTCAAATCTCTTGTTCGAAGTAAAAACAATTCAACACAGGTCGCGCATACCCGCACACAAATCTCAATTACCCGTCTCAATTTGCAGCTTGCCGGAGCAGTCGTCACGTACATCGTCATCCTGGTTCAAACGAGTCGCGGAATGAAGGGAGGACGACCGAACTTGTAAAAGAGAAAGCTCGGTTTGCGACCAACTGCCGTCTGTCTGGAAGCGTGTCCACCGGAGGGCACCGCCAACAGTCACCCGGAGGTAACGACGAGCCGCTTCAACGAGGACACGATGCTGTTGCTTCTTCGGCAGGAATAAAGGCACGATTTCTTACTTCTCGCGGTGCTCTGTCACCATTTGTATGTGAAGACTGAATGTTCCTTAGTACAAGAAGAATGACGATGAGTGGGGCGAAGCACCGGAGGGTTTTATCGGTAAACCGTGAATCGTCCGTCCGCCTGTCTCTCTGATTGAAATGGGCGGACGCATGGACGGACGCTTCGCCCCACTCATCATTCACTCCGTAGATATGCTGTGAAAACCACTAACTCCGTCCGTCCGTCCGTCCACCTGTCCGTCCGTCTGTCCGTCCGTCCGTCTGTCTCATTGAAACGGGCAGACGCGCGGACGAACGCTTCGCCCCACTCATCATTCACTCCGTGGATATGCTTTTAAAACCACCGTCATCTAGTTATATTATTCCCAAAGATACACACAACGCCATCTATAGATCGAAACATAAACTAGAGGTGGCTACATACTACTACTACTACTACGTTCGCTCCTACTACACAGGAGGGAACGACCCCCCCCCCCCCCCCCCGGCGTAAAGAGCTTCGCCCCTGTTATGCCTGCGAGTCGACAGCGAACGTCCGTGCCTCTGAAAAAGGCAATCTGTGTCAAGGCCAGCCCGCAAGTCTGCCTGACGCGAACAACTCAACGGCGTCAACAGGCGACGGCGCCTTTCTGTCGCCCACGTGCAGTGAGTCACCTCGGCAAGCGAGCTGTCGAGTAAACAACCGGCGTCTTCCTGTCTGGGGGTCTGACGCAATTCGCGGCGACGTCACTCGTCCTTGGGTGCAGCCACCTGCAGCGCAGCCTCTCCAGATTCGATGAGAAAGAATGACGCAGCCCAGCGGCGACCCCCCTTGGAGGAGTCTGACCTGATGACCAGCGGCGCTTCTGGTTGGACAAAGAATCCACCCGGTGCATATAAAAGAAGCCCTGCGGCGCGTCGCGAGCAGCAGATTTGTTGGAGAGCAGTCCAATGTGAGAGCAGACATGTGTGTCGCAGTTGAGCTGTGTGTCAGAGAAGGGAGCTATGTGATAGAGAGTTGAGCTGTGTGTCAGAGAAGAGAGCTATGTGATAGAGAGTTGAGCTATGTGTTAGCAGACCCATTTGAGAGCAGACCTATGTGTTAGAGAGGAGAATTCGGCTTTTCGAGTCTCTGTCGGCCCCAGTGCCGAATTTGTAACGCCTCTGTATATATGCTGTACATAAACACTGTTTAACTCACTGTCGTCTCGTCCGCTCGTCTATCAGCTCTGCGCAGAAGCAGTCGCGAGCTGAGAAACCTACGCTATCAAACGGCTGGTGACCTTCCCTGCGGAGTTCGAAGCAGTGGCGCCTTCGGGACCGTGTTGGCGTCGCCATCTTTCGAAACAGTGGTAGCAGCGGTGAGATTCGTAGCGCCCTTCGTAACGTCGTCGGAGGCGCGCGTCGCAACACCCCCAAACGCCGTTGTGTTAGGTTACACCGTCTGGTGCCACGGACGAGTAGTGCCATTTTCGGCTGCTGAGTAGGCCGCATGCACCATGCAAGCAGAAAATCAAGCATATATACACGCACAGGCAACGACTTCAATTTCATGCGCTAAGCATGAGTAAATCGTCGAATGTTTTATGAGGTATAGTTGGGGATGAAACTAGCCATTCGTGGATTTATTTTTAAGAAGTATTGCATTCCAGTCCACACACCACAATGTAAAGCGCTCGGGGCGCCTCACACCGACCTCGGCCATAACATATGGGCTTGTCATGCGGCTATCGCACAATAAAACAGCGCGAACCTAACGTTCATCACATCCAAAGATGTGTGGTGAGAGGCTATGCTACTCGGCACGTACCCGCAAGACCAGATCTAGTCTTCCAGCTGGCTGAAAATGACGCCGGTATTCAAGGCCTGGCCGTCACCTGAGGAAAGGGGCACACTTGACTCTCGTAAGGACACTTCTCTCTCTCTTTGGCCCGTAAAACCCAGGCACTTAACATGATTAACGGCCTCATCTAATTTTTGTCTGATCATTTTTTTCGCAACCTACTTCTAAGGAGCTTCGCTCATCTGTTGCTTTCGTAAATGGAACAACTGCTAGTTCTTTTTTTTTTGTAACGCCTGCTTTTCCTTAGTCATAGGGTAGCAAACAGCTTGATATGCTCGCATACGCTTTCGAAAAGGCAAGCGAAACAAGTGCATGCATCACAGCTGCGTCTCAAGCTAAACCTGAAGGGATAGGGGTGGGTGTGCAGGGCTGTCCAGAAAACACCTCCGGATAACAATTTCCCTTTATAATTTTAGCTTAAAACAAAAAAGAACATTCGGCAGATCCCACGCGCTGTAGTAATTAGCGTAATGCAAAGCAAATACATGTAGACTATCCTGTATTGCTTGCTTTAGGCGAATAGGTATAAGGTGAATGTATCAGTGACAATTTTTGTGAAAGGGAACGCGGGTGCGCGTGTCCTGCGTGCTCCGGCGGCTGCTGCCAGCGCGTTCAACTGGGAGCGAGAGCAACGACGGCTTCTTTCCGCGCCATCTCGCGACGAGCGAAACAAGTAGTCATTAACGATACGGAACCAGCGGCAAGATTGTAACGCCCTCTCTTTCACGGCGTCTACACAAGAGACCAGTTACAGACCTATGCAGCGCTGGCCTCCCATAGCAGAAACGATCGACGTCCTGCCTTTACATTACGCACGACACGAAATCAGCAACATGTTTTATGCGTGCTGTTACTTTCTTTTTAAAGATACGCCCACGTTCCTTTTTTTTTGTCGTTACGGCTCGCCAATAGCCCTATGCTGGATCACAGGAAGGCGAGAAAGAACGGTTTGACAAGGAAACTTTATGTTATTAGTCAAAAGTTGTGTATCCCACAGACAAACAAGTGGGGTGGCAATGTCGCCTACGAGCACAATAGCCCAAAATGACAAAACTCGCGTTTCAAACTGACGCGGAAACGAAAGTGTCAAGACAACAGCCACGAAAGCCTTTGCAGCCGATCACAGAGCTGCGCTTCATCGGGCAGCGTGTGGAGTTTATATTCAGAAAGGGCGATAGAACGCCGGCCATAAGCCAGAAAAATCAGTCACAGCAATGGCTGTTTACAGCTGATGTAAGCGAGTTTTGTGTCATTGAAACGTCAGGCCAGGTGAACAACACACGTGCAGATAAGTAGTGAACAGGCCATATGCGCGATACAGTACCGCTACAACGAGCGAAAGTGTTTCGGTGCGCCAGTGCACCGAAATAATTACAAGGCTCTATTCATAGCCTCATTCGTGCCATAAAAATTTTAGACAGACAATTACTTAGCAAAACGTCAAGCATACCACAAAGGAAATCGCCGATTTATTTTGTCACGCACAAAATTATACATATCAGCGATAGATTTGCACTAAGATGTCAACTTTCATTAGTTTGCTCACCTCCCCCTGGAACTCTTCAGTCGTACTTTGCGTGTTGGTGTATCCAGTGAAATAATAATAGCGCATGCGTCAACTGGCCTTCGATTAACTTACATAAAAAAGAAATCAAGCGTGAATTATCTTTCACGTATTCTCTCCCCCCCCCCCCCGTTTCCGGAGTGATAAGTTCGTCTTTTGCAGGATCATGCGAAGCTAATTTTTCGTGCCTCACTTCTTTTCGGCTGATATGCGCCTATCAAGTCGATAGTGGGCGTGTTGTGTATTGACATATTTTGTTCGTGCTTGCACGCCCCGATTCTTCGAATGGCGAGCCAAGAATGTAAAATTGGTCGAGACATATACACTTTTACATCACAGTGAAACTATGCAGTATTGCGTCACAAGGAACCTTGCAAGCAAGAACCTAGGTTCGAGTGCATCAAAAACGTCGCTCTCTCCCCGTCGCCCTCTTGAGGAGGATGTGCTAGTGTGGTCCTTGCGTGCTAATATCGCGCAATGGGGGAACGTCGTCAACACATGCTAAGTGTAATTTATTACGAGCAGTTCATATCTACCTTGAAACAGTGATGGTTGAGTCGGAATTTGTTTACTATCTGCTCTCACCATGTTTTTTTTTTCCTTGCGTAGCCGAATCGTCAAAGCTGAGTTCGGACACGAAGCATATACTTCCCGTCGAAGAGGTTACTGTACCAGGAAGTTATATATAACACACACGCACGTACGCAATATGCTGTTCGCCAATTAAATTACAGGCACACAGTGCGAAGCCGGCAGACTTTACACACGTGCCATATTTCTCACATTAATGAAATAGGAAAGCGACCAGGAGCATAATATTAACTTTTTTTGACTGCTAGACCAACTGTCCGCTACAATCGTTGACCTTCGTGATGAAACATCACGGAATGTCAGAAAAACTGTTGCGCACACACTTAAGAACTGCGGATAATCCAAAGACCTGCTCTTTACGGAGTGCAGACTCTTCAGAAACATACTCGAAGAATTTCATTGAAGAAATCAGTTTCTTTTTGTCTAGCGCTTTCATACTGCCTATTTCGCACCACAAAACTAGAGTCGTCTAACTTCAAAACTTCCGTGCGCTGGGCATTGGACGGGAAGAGCGCGATCACCCGTTTACCGATACCTATTCCTAGCGGCAGCAAAATCATTTCTTCCTTAATGATACAAGGCGCCTCCAATAAATCTGGTCTCACACACAGCCCGCTGTGTAGTTTGCTGTAGATTAGTAAATGTATGACGTAAAGGTAAAATTACATATTATGGCTTAACGTTCGAAAACTGGAATATTATTACGAGAGATGGCGTACAGGAGGACTTCGAGAAACTCAACCACATGGGGTGTTGTGAAGTTCACCTATCCCTTGCCTCACGGCCTCGACCATTCCGCCTCCATCGAACGCAAACGCCGAGGTTGAGATTCGATCCCGCGATCTTCGGGCTAGCAATTAAGCGCCATAACAACTTGACCAATGGTATATTGACGTAAAGAAGCAGGCGTACCCTTATATATGGCCACATTCCGCGTTGCATTAGTCTTGCCGTTCAGATACTGTCAGTGAGTATGGACTTGTAGTTGACGTCCAAGTGTCTGTAGCTTGTCTACAGTTTCATTGTCGATTTCAGCACTCCCGCTATACCAATTGCAGATTGCATGCGATGAATGTTGGCTGGAGATAGTGTCTGGTCGATGCCAGTGTAGCAGTCGAGAAAAATGTCGTCGCACTTGCACTCGAGGATGTCGTCAACAAGAGGCTGGACTCGCGCCACACAACTCGTGCCGGGGAAACACATCGCCAGGTACGGCAAGTCCTGCCACGCGCACATGCCCTCGACGATTTGCGCGCCCTCTGCGTCGGACTGGTTTTGGGCAGTGATTGCACACGCGGTGCGCTCTCTCCCTCTGGTCAGGGTCACGTACCCGATGTCCACTCCCGGGAACGTTAGCGCAGTCGCTATCAGCGTCCGTAGCGTGAAGTCGTAGATGGGTGGCATGCTCTGATTCAGCGCGAAGAGCGCCCACGTGAGCCTCTGGCTCACGTGGGCGCAAAGATCCAGCAGTAGGCCTCAGCGAGCTTGCAAAGTCGCACCAGGCGTGACTCGCCTGATTTTAGGGCAGCACAGACTTTGTCGCGGGCCTCTTTGCTATCCTGGACGTCTCCGAGGCGCAGGCCCAGTATCACCTTGTCGTCTTCGAGGCTGCGCACTTGGTCCAAGGACAAGTGTCTCATGTGAAGGCACAGTGTGTGGATGTCCTCTTCTGCTATGACCGCCTGAAAATGGCCTCGTTTGAAAAGTTGTGTGATGTGGGCAGCCGGTCGCTGTGTAGTGTGACAGCACGAGTCTCGGAAGTGCTGTTTAGTGGCGCAGCAGATGTCTACTCGCTTCCTGTGTCCCACTGTTTATGATCGAGCCTCCACGCTGTCATGGCACGGATAGCTGTAGGAGTTTTCCGAAGAAGTATAGCCTGCCAACGAAGACCCTATCCTGGATCTGAATCGGCGCGAGCGACTAAGATCTGACCTTGTAGTTCAGTCTGCCTTAACAGACCCAAATGTGTACTTTAGATGTGAAATCTCGTGGGCGGCGCATTTCTTCACAATAGGAATCGACACGGAAAAAGATTGCGTTTGCACTTGCTCTAGATAACGCAGCGGGAAAATATTACAGAGCGATATCAACTTCACGTGCGTCTTTATATGGCTTCAAAAAGGCTATCTGGCCACAAAAAAGAAATGCTACTGCGCAGGCATTTTGTGAAATCTAGTGCGTGCCACTTTCACCCACATTGTGCCGTTTCACGGTAACGTACACATAAGACGGTGGGGCATGGAATAACGTACCGGTGATTCATACTGGAGCTTAAGCGCACATACAGGAGGACCAATACGATGGAGACACAGGGACCAGCGCAGTCCCTATCGTATTTGTCCTCGTGTGTGTGCGCTAAAGCTTCAGTATGCAACAAAACCAACTAGCCCGTCTTTCCGTATTACTCCGGTGATTCGGTGCTTACACATTCGTCTCGTTTGGCGTCACTGGGAGCGTCATACGCGAACCACATTTTGGATTATCATTCCAGCGCAAACTTTTTATGCAGCGTCATTTGTGTTAATTCAGTAAGTGTATATAGTATACGGGATTTTCTTATGTTTTGAAGTTAACCAGAGCTTTCGGCTCGGTTGGCACTGGTAGAATACCGCCCACCACTATTTACTACCCATAGCTCTGAATGACTCCCTTGAAGTGCGTTCATGAGGAACAAATAGAAGAATCTATGAGAACGCAACTCCTGGGATTCGTGCCAACCACCACGTGTTTATGTCAAAAGGAGTCTGAGCAGGCGGCCTTGCGGTGTCAGGGGTGACCTACGCCACTGTGGGCGCCAGAACGCAGACGCCATTGCTTCTGTTTTCTGCGTGCGTCACAGATGCGGGAAACGCTCAACCATGAACGGTATATGATTTTGTTATGAAAACGGGAAAATTCAAACCTAGCGATGCAAAAATGTGTGCACTTGAAAGCTTAAAGACAGTTCCTTGTCTGTGCAATCTTTAGCGCAAATGGCGTGCAAGCGCTAGCAACCGACGAGCTCAGATTGAGTTATATGGTTTTGTACTAGCATATCTATCTTCCTTGACCATCTCCTGACCCCCTCGCCACACCTCGTCTCCATAGCTCCTCTTTCCCACCCCTTTTTATGCTATACTGTACTATATAATGCTACGGTTTACCCTTGCCCACCTTCTTTGTTTCTCATCAGCCTCACTTTCCTCTGCTAACCTCTTGGTATGCTTTACCGTGCATAGATATTCTACGCTAGGAGCTTCTCGGTACATATCTTCATTTTGTGGCGCACACGGGCTGAGTCCTCTGTCTGCCGACATCAACGGCCTTAACTCCAGCTTAAGCAGCAGAGCTCCCAAGCAGAGCTCCTATGGTCGGTCGTATGGCCGGTATATAGATATATTCGTGTTATTTCGTGTTTCCGGCTCTAAACATTGCCTTTCGACAACCTGTAAGCATGATTCTGATGTTATGACGGTACACAGGCAATGGAATTCATAAATTCGTTTCAAAGACGCTAGACATAGCCCACTCGGCCGTTTCGCAAGCCAGGTTAAGCCTTAGCAGAAAAACTCTGTCATATTTGAGCATCCGTGCGCATGGCCTTCGAGAGTGGCTCCGGCAACAAGCGACGACGCGCTGCGGCTCTGATCGCGGAGGTCGCGCCATGTTCCACACGCTTACCGCAGCCACCACGAGGTGCCTCCACGCACCTGCTCCAAGCTTTATAGCGCTGGAATTTAGCTGTGCAGTAATACACTAGCGCGCCCGTGGTGGCGCTGAGAGTTATCCACTGCCTTTGAGCTGAAAAAAAAATAAGAAAAAATAGCGATCAAAGCTTTGACACGCGCTGAGGTGGCTACTTTTCCCGGTGTCATCCCTTTGTTCGGCTTTCCAGCGATTTTCCAGGGACAAAAGGAGAGAGGAGGCAGCGTACGCGCATGACGAATCCTCGCAACTACGCTGGCAATTTACGAATTCGGAACACTTTCCGGGCAATCGAATTGTGAAGCGATGAATAAACGAGAGTTATATCATTCGATGACAACTTACAAAAGTGCTCCTGCTATCCTTAAAAAAAACTGCTCCAGTAATCAACAGCCAAACACGAAGCACTGCTTGGGTTTCGTTTAGTTTTCCATTATTGATATACCGAGCCATACGAGCTACAACATCCTATCGTCACTTCCGAGTGCCATACGGTTTCGTAATTTTCATGTCGAACAGATATCCTTAGGCGATCGTCATCAGTCTCGTCACATACGTGTCTACGCCCACTTCGGGGCAAAGACCTCTCCCTTGTTCCGCAAATCGTACGCTTGCAACGGCTATGTTATCGCCCGCAAACTTCTTTATCTCACGTGCCTAGTGAACTTTGCCTCACCCTTGGGCACTCAATTGTGATCTCTTGGGTGCCACCGCAGACACAGCCACTGACCATACCGCTTTAATAAGTGGGAATCGTAACGAGCACGCGCGGTGCACAGTAAAACTAGTGATGCCAAAAGCGAAGGAATAGTGGTCTTCCAGCAGAGAGAGTATACACCGGTCCCATGTGAGTGACGTCATGACGTAGGTAACGCCACGCTGTCCTGGGGGTTAATAGACCACCCCACATTCGGTGCGTTCGTTGCAGCGTCCGTGGTTGCCAAAGGAACGAGTTGCTAGCTGAAAAAACCAAAGTAGAGTCTAGTTGTAATATGACAGTTCGCACTCGTTTTGTATACACCTGTCGCGTCCTTATTTGTGTTTGTCACAGAGCGTTTATAGCTGCTTGCCGTTCTTGCTGTCGCATTCATTGCTCTGCCCTTGAGGACAACGATTGAAAGTATTTATAAGAGAAGCCTGCATTGTACCAAAGCATAGATAAAACTGATTTTATTTAGCCGCGTTTTCCTGGCCATCACACATTACCTGGTCACCTTCCCAATCCATTTCCGCCGAAATATGCAAGGCAGCAAAGCAAACTTTCTGGCATTGTCAGAGGATACTTGTGGGAGGGCTTTCCATCCACGCGTCAAAACTAAAACGCGCTGCAAGGTTTCCTACCCACTTTAGCAGAGCGAAAGTATTTAGAGGAAGATGAATCACCGCACTCTCATTTGTAAAAGGACAATTTGGCGTCGCGTTTAGGGTCGTAACTACGTAGCCGTGGCCGTGTTGTGTCATCGTCGTCCAGCTGGAAAAGTAAAAGAAAGCAAGAAAATAAATTTTGTCATAGCAATGTTAAATGCGTCAATCAATTTAAACGCGTTAAGGCTTGATCTTTCTCTGTGCTGAGTACGACAAGGGGTAGCACACACGAATCAAAATACCTGCGATGTTATGCCCGCTTACAAAACAGTCCTTTAAGTTTTTCGTTAGCCCTCTCTTGCCACGAGAATCACTCTCGTTAAAGAGTCACGTAAACACTGTTTCGATATCATTATACTCCCCTCGTAGGTTGTTGAGACATCAAGGTAAGTTAATACAAATTTATAAAGAGAATCACAGGGGTGATTCAGTTATAAGAACTCAGCTATAATAGTAAGGCATACTATCTCTTGAACTGTAGCAGTAGTTGACAAAACTATTTCAGCACCAAAACATAAATGCTCCAGCAGCTTCATGGGCAGCAACTGCTTCGTTTACTTCCCATTGCATTCTTCTTACGCGAATGATGCCCGCGCAATAAAAAAAAACGTTCTCAAATAACTCGGGGCGTACCGCACGTTTTCCACCAACATATCGAAGTGTTGTTTCGCGTTACAGCACCCAAAAGTGCTCCATGTCCCGTGTTACGCCGTGTTATGCTTGAAAACGATAATCCTATTCGATAAAACAGACGTAAAATTCGTTGCTATCACATTTTTTTTTCATCTGTGCACATATCTCATAAAAGCAAATGTGCAAGATGCGCAAACACGAAAAGGAATTGACGGGAGCGTGAGCACGAGTGATGTATAAATCATCACCAAGCGATGATTTCACATATCCAAAACATGTGACGTCACCCTGGCATCACATGACATCGTCATCACATGGCACTGTCGGTACGCCAAAAGCGCACGAATCACGGAGGCAGTACAAAAACGACGTCGGTTTCCGTCAGCGCCGATATTCTCCGATACAGGAGGCAACGCAATGACACGTTGTCTGCAGGAAGCTTTCGGCCGATATCCTACGATACCGGAGGCAGCGCAATGGCACGTTGTCTGCAGAAAGCTCTGGGCCAAGGTCAATGCAATCAGTGCAGAAGAACTTACCATGCAATAATATGTCGGCTTCGAGTAGCGTGAAGTGTGGGAAAATCAACCCAGGGTCAGCGTTCTCCGACAATATCCATCCACATGGCCGCCCCGTACGCCATATCCTGGTTGAAGTATTCGCCTCGCTCGAGTTCCTCAGGATCAACGCCAAAAGTACGGCCAAGAACCTGACGCACTCCATCGGAATTGCCCTCTGGCGGTCTGTAGACTGCCACCCACAGCGATGATGTGAAGAAAGCGAAGCAGTAGACGTTGTGACCAGTGCCTCCGCTTTGCGGAACCAGCGCAGATCCTTGGGTGAGTTCTTTGCTTATAGACAGCGATTCAGCGGGGACGGGCTTCGAATGCACCTCCCACGAGAAGCGGTGAAAAAGGGAGTCCTGCTGGTCACCTTCTGCGTTCTCGACGCGATAGAGAACCCAGGGACCAATCGCCTTCTTAAGCATGAGGCACGTGTAGATGCCGCACAGACGCTGGAGCCGCTCATTCGCGTCTTCCATAGCAGAGATGCACGCACGGATATCGGCGATGGCGCCTGGAACGGACCTTCCCGTGATCTTCGGGATGCCAAGAGAACTGTCGCCGTCCAGGCAATGCAGCTGATCGGCTTGCAGGCGGGAGAGTCGGGCGTCCAGCCTGTCCAAGTCTACAGCTGCCATTACGAAAAAACGGAACTACGCACTCGTGCGCTAGTAGATCGTGGCAATGACACACTTGCCGAGCGCTGATGTTCACCGCTGAGTCTACCGAAGTGGACCACCTGGACCACCGTGCCATCCGTGATCGCGCTGAAGCTGCCACCCCAAAGCAGGAATTGGTGGTGTACCTGGTGTTAAAGCGTCGAAGTATCCTGCGCTATCTAGGTAAACGCCTTGTCAAGCTATTGGCAATGGTACTTCTGCCGTCACGCGTTTTACGTTACGTAAACAGAACGCATTGGAATTTCCGGTGGTCGATAAGAGGCTGGAAAGTCACGTGACTTGAACAGAAACATCACTACTGACGTCATGACGTCAGTGGTTCAACGGCACATCACTGTCTAGTTTACTTGGGGCAGTAGTGGTGCTAGCAGAACTGTGCGAATGGAGGTGTATCGGTCGTTATAAAGTCGAGGTGTATGAGAACTGTTGTAAGACGCTGTACTGCATCCATCAAAGTACAGTGTACGTGCGAAGCACGGCTATGGGAGGGGAGATGAATTTAATGAAAATTAAAATTTCATTGGAGATACTTGGCCAGTAATTTGATTTTTTTTGTGCGTGACAAAATAGTTTAGCAATTCACTTTGCGGTGTGCCTCACGTGTTGCTGAGTAGTTGAAGGCCTGAACGATTTTTTTATGCCACGAATCATAAGCAGGCACTCTATTATTTCTGGCTTACGTTTAATTTGACGCACTGCCGCGTCAACACGCTATCGTTATTTTAGCGGGACGGTATCGCGCGTATGATCTGTTCGCTAAATCTCTGCACACATAATGCTCACCTGACCTGGCGTTTCAATCAAACAAACCTCGTTCACAGAAGCTCTAATGAACCGTTATCGTCCCTGCATTTTCTGACGCGTAACCGACGTGCTGTCACTTTCCTTGAAAATGAATTCTTCACGCTGCCCGATGAAGCACACTGCTGTGAGCGGCAACGAAAGCAACAAGACCATACATGGCTGCTGTCTACGATCGCCCCTTTCGTTTCCACATGAGCTGGAAACACGAGTTTTGACCTTTTGGGCTACTGTGCTTGTAGGTGGCTATGCAATATCACCTCTTTATTTGTGGGCCACGCAACAGCAGCATCTGACGAATAAAATACAGATTCTTCGTCAAAATGTCTTTTTCAGGTTATTTGGTTCCAAGTTATTGTTTTTCGGGTTTACCAGAGGCAACGAGAGATCACGTGTACTTGCATCCATTCTTCGGGCAAGTGTTTATTTTGCATGAGTACATGAGTAAACCCGGATCTCTGCAAGCCTGACAGGACTGACAGAGGTGCAGTGTCGACAGACTAAATGGTCAAGACGGCAGCCAAGTTGCTGTCGGCAAAACGCGTTTAATGAAAGGCTTGAATTCGTGTTGACATTGCTACATAGTTTTTGACTCCTTTTTTCGTGGCATGTGGATCGTGTGATCCCAAGTATTTATAGGCTCTTTCCTCTTCGTGAAATACGCGTTGCCGTCGTTTGTAGCATTGTGGGTCTTTACTTTTTCACACTGTAACTCAAACATATTTGATGGACTAAATGCTTTCAGAAATTATAACAGGAATGTCGCTGGAGCCAATGTTCACTCAACTGAACTTATCTTTGTCAAGGCACCGCTGTTACCCTGATGATCGGCTAGTCACTGTGCCGAAACACTGTTTCCAGGGATGTTCTCTCTGAACAAAATTCTGATCGCTTCAGGAATCCCCGTGCTTGTGCACTTTAGCCCTGTTTGGTACTGAACTTCTGTAAGAAAGTTATAAAAGTTGTCATAAGAAACGTGATTGAGTCAAATACGACGTGTCCTACTCGTGTTCTTGATAACTTTCGCATTGGTTCGGATACTCTGGGTTCATCTCTTGCTCATTATGTCCTTATATATCGCAAATTAGAGTTGCTCGTAGAGATTGACACTTCGACACTACGTGCATCTCTCTGTATTTGTACAAAACGTGCAATAAAAAAGTAGATTTTAGTTATGTTGGTCGAGATTCGTCTCACCGAAAAGTCGGCCATCTCAACTTTCGCTAGTTCAAAACACACGAACGAAATAATAAAAAAAATGTTAACAATATTTTACGAATCGCCGCATTACCGAAGCTGCCAGCGAACCTCAACGAATGCACGAACACCTTCAGCTGGCACGCGAAGTGCCAAAGGAGAGTTTCCACGCGATCCCCCTTCCTCTCAGTTTTTCTTCCTCTCCCTCTATTTGGTGACCTCAGCAGTGACATCATTGAATGCCGGGCAGCCGCCAGTGGTAAAAGCGGCGCTGCATGCCGCTGCGTATCAGAATGCGAGAACGCGTTACCCGGGAGGTTTGAGGAGTTTCCGCCTCTTGGCAGAGCAGCGTTACCCGATTTAAACGTCTTTGTCGAATGCATGGTTGACTTGCACGGCGCACCTCACTGCGGCGTCCGTTCTATGCCCGCCACAACGTGTCTTCATTGCTCCCGTAGTTGGAATGCCAAGCGAGCGCGATCTGACTTGCAATATTGATCGAGTGAGTGAGGAGAAGGAGCGGAGGCAACTGCTACGAACTCAAGTCAACCACCTTGCTCAAGCTTCGCCTTATTTAAAATTCACAAAACAAGAAATAAAAAAGACACATAGGCAAAAGAAAAGTTTTTCACACTGGTATCGAATTTCTTTATTTGTAAAAACTTGTGGAAGCCAACAAAAGCAAACGTTCACATCCACCTCACCCAGTCAACGAGATCTTCGGATGCCAGATCTTTGGTGACGTAATGAAAGAAATTTTCTGTTCATGACTTATTTCTAGTAAGACACCCGGCTACCGCCAGTGGTAAAAGAAGCGCTGCCGAGAGCGAATACATGGGAGGTATAGGGAGTTTCCTCCCCGTGGCACAGTTTGCTGGCGTTCCCAAAGGATACTGAGTTGAGCTTCTCATCCACGCGTTAAAATCAAGTCGCACTGCAAGGTTTCCAAGCTAATTTAGCAGAGAAACTAAAAGTTTTTATAACCAGTTGAATCACCATTTTGTCTTGTGTAGAAAAACATTTTGGCGCCACATTTAGGGTCGTAGCAGCGTGGCCTTGGCAGTGTTGTGCCATACTTCTAGTCGCCTAAATCGACGTAATTCGTCAATTGACATCGTCTTCCAGCCGGGTAAGTAAAAGAAAGCTAATGTTTTAGTTATTTGGCTACCTTGTCTCTGTGCCGAGTACAAGAAAAGGCAGCGTACCCGAATCAAAACACCCACAATTTCGTCATTTCTTTGGGTGTCATACACGCTTAGACACGGTGTCGACTATTTTTCTCAAGTGTTCACTTGCCATGTAAATGACTCTTTAAGGAGAGTTCCGAAATTTTACTTCCGTCGGAGAGGACTGCAAGCTCAATGAAAGTTAGCCCGTCACTTTAAAAGGCATCATTGCGAAAAAGAAAAGCTCACCTGTAAGAGTAAAGCATCTCTTGTAATGTGGTTTCAATTGGCAAATTGATTAAACGCAAGTCACTAAACGCTCAAGCAGCTTCACGTACGGGCAACGCTTGTTCCGCTTACTTCTCAATAAATCCTTTTACCTGAATTACTGTGGCCGTAGCACACATCTTCAACATACGAATCGACCTGCTCATTTTGCCTCACTTCGTTCAAAACTGCTTCATCATCGGTATATAACGCTAACATGCTTGAAAACAAAAGTTCTAGTCGATGAAACAGACGTAAAGTACTTTGCTATCACACTTTCTTTCTTCTGCCTACGCATACCTCATCAATGCGAAAGCATCAAATGCATCATCAAACATGAAACGGGATATTCGGCTGTGTGAACTCGACGGATGCAGAAATCATCCAATATGAGATGATGTCAGATATTCAAAATTTGAAACGTCGCTCGGAGCATGGCACGAAAACCTCGTCATCACAAGGCGCCGTCGGTATAGGTCAAAAGTGAACCGATCAACGAGGCAATCACGTCGGGCTCCGGCAGTGTTCAGTGGAACTTTTCAAGTGCACACATATTCATAGCGCAAGGTTTGAATTTTCCCCTTTTTCATAACACATTCACATAGTAGCGCATTTCGAGCCCCTGTAAGGCACGCAGAAAACAGAAGCAATGGCGTCTGCGTTCTGGCGCCGACATTTGCGTTGGTCATTCCTGACACCGCAAAGCCGTCTGCTCAGACTCCTTTTGACACAAACACGTGGTGGTTGGCGCGGATCGCAGGAGTTGCACGAGCACAGTTTCTGCTCTGTTCCCCATGAACGCACTTCAGAGGGGTCCTTCGGAGCGAGTGGTGGTGTAAAGCGGTGGGCGGTATTCCACCAGTGCCAACCGAGCCGAAAGACTTGATGAAATTCCAAACATTAGATAATTTTGTATACCATAATCACTTAATCAACACAAAAGACGCTGCGTAAAAAGTTCACGATGGAATGATAACCCCAAATGTGGTTAGCGTGCGACGCTCCCAGAGACGCCAAACGAGACGAATGTGTTTGCAGCGAATCACTGGAGTGATTCGGAAAGATGGGCTAGTCGGTTTTGTTACATACTGAAGCTTTAGCGCACAAACATGAGGACAAATACAATAGGGACTGCGCTGGTCCCTGTGTCTCCATCGTATTTGTCCTCCTGTATGTGCGCTCAAGCTGAAGTATGAATCACCGGGTACGTTATTCCATGCCCCACCGTCTTATATGTACATTACCGTGAAACGGCACAATGTGGGTGAAAGTGGAACACACTAGTTTTCACAAAATGCCTGCACAGTAGCATTTCTTTTTCTGGCCAGATAGCCTTTTTGAAGCCATATAAGGACGCACGTGAAGTTGATATCGCTCTGTAATATTTTATCGCTGCGTTATTGAGAGCAAGCGCAAACGCAATCTTTTCCCGTGTCCATTGCTATGTGAATAAACGCGCAGACCACCAGATGTCGCATCTTAAGTACACATGCGGGTCTGTTAAGGAACTGCAAGGTCAGTTCTTAGTCGCTCACGCCGATTCAGATCCAGAATAGGGTCTTCGTTGGCAGGCTATTTTTCTACGGCAAACTCCTACAGCTATCCGTGCCAAGAACAGCGCGGAGGCTCGATCATAACCAGTGCGCGAAACGGAACGCGTAGACATCTGCTGCGCCACTAAACAGAACTTTCGAGACTCGTGCTGTCACATATTGCACAGCGACCGCCTGTCCACATCGAGCGACTTTCGAGCGAGACCCCCATTTTCAGCCGGTCATGGGAGAAGAGGACATCAACACACTGTGTCTTCTCATGAGGCCGTTGTCCCTGGACCAAGTGCGCAGCCTCGAATACGACAAGGTGATACCGGGCCTGCGCCTCGGAGACGTCCAGGATCGCGAAGAGGCCTGCGACAAAGTCCGTGCCGCCCTGAAATCTGGTGAGTCACGCACCGTTCGACTTCCCAAGCTCGCTGCGGCCTACTGCTGGCTCTTTGGACGCAACCAGAGGCTTACGTGGGCGCTCTTCGCGCTGGATCGGAGCATGCCACCCGTCCACAACTTCACGCTGCAGATGCTGATAGCGACCGCGCTAACGTTTCCGGGAGTGGACATCGGGTACGTGACCCTGACCAGAGGGAGAGAGCGCTACGCGTGTGCAATCACCGCCGAAAAACAGTCCGACCCCGAGGGCGCGCAAATCGTCGTGGGCTTGTGCGCGTGGCAGGACTTGCCCTACCTGGCGTTGTGTTTCCCCGGCACGAGTTGTGCGACGCGGGAACAGCGTATTGTCGACGGCATCCTCGAGTGGAAGTGCGACGAAATATTTCTCGGCTGCTACACTGGCATCGACCGGACACTAGCTCAAGCCAACATTCATCGCATGCAACCTGAAAGCGACAGCGAAAGTGTTGAAATCGACATCAAAACTGTAGACTAGCCACAGACACTTTGACGTCATGTACAAGTCCATACTCATTGACGGCATCTGAACAGCAAGACTAATGCAACGCGGAATGTGGCAATATGTAAAGGTATACACACCTGGCTCTTTACGTCAATATACCATTGGTCTAGTTGTTATGGTGCCTAATTGACAGCCCGGTGGTCGCGGTATGGAATCTCGGCAGCCGCAATCGATGGAGGCGGGACGGTCGAGACCCGTGAGCTTACGGTGAGGTGAACTTTACAACACCTCACGTGGTCCAGTTTTTTGGAGTCCTCTTGTACGGCGTCTCTCGTAATCGTATAGCAGATTCGGAACGTTAACAGTTCACGCATACAAAAGTACACACACATCTAATTTTGGGATACCATTCGGATGATTACGTTCCACACTTTCCCAACTTCGCCAATATATTATTAAAGCTCCTGACAATTCTGATTTTTCTTCAAAGTTCAAAGCAATAAAAAAGATTAACAAAACACAAAGGATGAAAATGCAGTTACCGGTGCACGTGAATCATATGTTTTTGTATTTGTGGTTTACAAATTGCGACATTTTATTTACATTTAAATATATGTTTATTGCACTGTTTTTCATTCAGCGACCGCTTGCAGAGACATTCAAAGTTTTATACCTAATTTTGTTTATGCTATGTACACGTTGTGTACTTTTGTCAGCTGTGGTGTTTTGTTGCCACCACCGCCACTGCCCTATGTGAATAGGGGGTGAGAACTTAGTCAAGCGGATAGTCTCTTTTATTCTCACCCCCTCCATCAACTTTGTATTGATAGAAAATAAACCATTATTATAATTATTTTCTTGATTTTATTTCAGTTCTGTGTTGTATACCCTCATTGCACGTAAGCCTGATTGTCCAGTAACGGCTACGCAAAGAAAAACCTTACATTACGACACATGTATCAACATTACACCCCACCCACTGGGGTGGTCCAATAGCTAAGGCATTTTGCTGCTGACCCGCAGGTCGCGGGATCGTATCCAGGCCGTGGCGGCCACATTTTCGATAGAGGCGAAAATGCTTGAGGTTCGTGTGCATAGATTAAGGTACACGTTAAAGAACCCCAGGTGGCCAAAATTTCCGGAGCCCTCCACTGCGCCGTCTGCCATAATCGCATGGTAGTTTCGGGACGTTAAACTCCAACAGCTATTAACATTACACCACGTCTTGGCATTCTGTGACACCAAATTACCATATAGCTCTACAAAACAGGATATATGCCAGTTTGGTTATCCAAAGACAGACTGTTATTGCGGCTATTTCGGTAGCGCTGTTATTGTGGTGACATTGCATTGCTGAGTAACTCAGGGGACGAATTGCAACTCATGATTACGGAGTTAGACAAAGAGAGCAGAAAGGCGGGCTTTAAAATTAACCTGGAAAAAACGAAAGTAATGTACAACAACCTCGGAAGAGAGCAGTGCTTTGAGATAGGTAATTGTCCATTTCTAGTTGTAAAAGACTGTGTATACCTAGGGCAGGTAATAACCACAGAGCCGAACCACGAGATTGAAGTAACTAGAAGAATAAGAATGGGGTAAAGCACATTTGGCAATCACTCTCAAATTATGACAGGTAGATTGCCACTATCCCTCAAGAGGAAGGTATATAACAGCTGTATCTTGCCGCTACTTAGCTACGGAGCAGAAACCTGGAGACTTACAAAGAGGTTTCAGCTTAAATTGAGGACGACGCAGCAATAAATGAAAAGAAAAATGGTAGGTGTAACCTTAAGAGACAAGAAAAGAGTGGAGTGGATTAGGGAACAAACGAGGGTTAAGGATATAATAGTTGAAATCAAGAAGAGGAAATGGACATGGGCCGGGCATGTAGCGCGTAGACAGGACAACCGCTGGTCAATAAAGGCAACTAACTGAATTCCCAGAGAAGGCAAGAGAGTTAGGGGGAGACAGAAGGTTAGGTGGGCAGATGAGATTAAGAAGTTAGCGGGTATAAATTGGCAGCAGCAAGCAAGGGGGGGGGGGCGAGTTAACTGGTGGAACATGGAAGAGGCCTTTGTCCTGCGGTGAACATAATCAGGCTGATGATGATGATGTTGATGTTACTGTGGTGACCACATTTCAGAGCTGAAATGATCGTTTCTTTCTTTATTTGCAGGAGATAAGTACCACAGGGAGAGCTCTGCTGGCGATGACCATATCAACATGACAAGCTTCTGAAAAAACTACTCTTTTTTTTCGCAATTTCAGGAGTGACATCATCTTCTTGCGCTGAAACTAGATATATTATTTTTAACTTCCCCTTAGTTTAAGAAGAGGCAAGGGTTCCAGGGAAACCACAAAGTCAGGCAGGCAGATGAGATTGAGAAGACACTTGAGGATAATTCTTTGCCGATATAAGTGCAGTTAAGTTTTTTCTTTTTCTTTCATATAAAACGGCAACATATATTTTATGTGACTGTTGACTGTATGCATCAGTTGCTCTTCAATCAGTTAACAACACCATATATGCACATATGTGTGATTGTCGAAGACATTTTGAAATCTCATGTTTTACCCAGTTGTGCTATTGTGTTCTACCTAGTTGTGCTACCTAGTTGTGCTAGTTGTGTATATTGTATATGCTATGGACTTCCTCCGCACATACACTTGTACCCTACGTGCACTGTCGCAACATCAGTGAGAACAGAAAGAAAACCAAAAATACAAGGCAGAACGCTGTTCTTTCCTGTCCTCATCGATTCTGTGCTACCAAAGTTTAAGATTATGAACGAACGCATTCATTTGAAGTGTATATGTTAGATACCTCTAAGGGATAAGGAGTAGCCGGCGTCGTTTTTGTGCGCCAACATCTCCTTACGTCGCGCCATTAAATACAATACCGCGAGGACAGCGTGGCCGCAACAAGCACAGGACAAGGTTGGAGGCCTTTGACCTGCAGTGGGACTGGTAAGGGTGAAGAGCTTGATCATGATGGAGTCAAAGACGACTGTAAAATCTCCGGCCTGTTGCTCCTCAAACGCTTTCTTCCTATATTTTCCTTTGTATAATCTCTTTGTAATTTAGCACTGCTGAAATTTGGGTTTGTTGGAAATGTAGCGTCGACAAAAAAAAATGGTCTCGATGAACATGTACACCCAAGAGGACACGACACAGACGCCAGCATCCAACAAAGTCTTTCCGTAATAGGTTACTCATATTGCTTGAAGAAAAAACGTCACAGTATCCATCAGCACCTCTGTTGTGTCCTCTTCTTGAGTCCCGATCCATCCAGCGCTGTTTATTTTTTCTACACGACACCTCGCGATCCCATTGTTATCCTGAAAATTACGTATATGGCTTCTTATCGAATTGGCGCAGTGGTTGTATGCTTAAATTTCAATACGAAAGGTTAAGCTGTATCGAACCTAGGCAGTTTTCTCTATGTGCTGTGAAAGCATGTTCGCATCCAGATATTTTCCCCCTGTGGTAGCTAGTGCAGCCACTCTGCCCATGCCAGATTCTTCATGATGCCCTATCGTATCATCGACGGAACTAACATACTAGAATGCGCAGGAAACGCCTCAGTTTTGTCCATTCATGAAATGATACAGCCAACTACGTTACAGGCCTTTGATACACTCTCGAGCACATCAGCTTGTCTAACTTGATAACCCAGCTTGGCAGTTCTTTTTTTTCTGTTGCTACGTTTATACACAATGATCATTCCAAACTATATGTTACAGGAAACGTTCTTTCGACGCCATGCACAGCGGGTTTGTCTGGTTGATGTCATTCTTCAGATGTGCCAAAATAACGATAGGCCAAAGACTCGCAGCGTCTATCCCCGCTGAAAAGAACAGTGTGTGAGTGTCGTGGTCGAAGCTAGACCCTCATTCGCCGCCGGGAATGACGTCGACCGACTGGAACTCACTGTGTTTCCACCTTTCGAGCTTGTCAGCGAATACGCTATGCTCCATCGACGAACGATTCACTTTGGACTTCCCAAAGCGAGAGCCATGACCTTGATAAGGGCCGTGAGTGCTATTCGCGTCTACCTGGAACGTATAACAGTCCTGGAGAGACGCCTGTGTTGCATGGTCCAGACATACTGCCAGCTGATCGAACTAGGTGCGATCAGACCACGGAAGCTACTATACTGGCGCAGACGCTACAGGCCACCCATGAGCTGGGGAAACACTTATTGACCATACACGGTGCAGAAGCCAAGAAGTGCGGTGCACGAAGGAAACTCGGGAAAGCCCGGCATACCTGTTGGTTGGTCGCCATCGAAGGCCGGGCATGCCATGAACTTCGCTGCTTCACCGCACGGAACAAGCTGCCGTGCGTCGCAGTACTCCAACCACCGGGAGGACGTTCTGCGCTTCTCGTTTTTTCAGTCCTGGAGGCACGTTGGGAAGCTCTGGACAGTCGCACTTTCGGAGACCTGGAATCGACGCCAACTGTTACGGCAACGCTGGCCATTAAGGGCCGACATAGCCACTCTTACGCCACCTACGAAATATGATAACCGGCGAGAAGGTTTTAGACGGGAGCGAACATTTTAGCTGTGGAGTATGGTTATTGCAGAGACAGATGAGGCTGTACGCTTACAATCTTGCCGTGGTTCTCGCCTTTTGAACGTAACTAAATTAGGTAGATGTTTGGGGGAAGGTGGAAACTTGTGGGCATGAAAGAACATGGCTAATCTTTTGTCATAGGAAACGAGATACGTTGTTAAGCACTTATTGTGCATAGTTTCGTCACAAGGGCGAAGAAATGAAAGCTAAAGCAACAAACTGCTGCAAAGTCACGCAAACAACGGCGAGCGGCTTCACAAGCAAAAAGGACACGCAAAGACGAGCGCAAACAAACTGCCACTCTACAATTGCAGTGAACTGCACAGACACAAAGGAGCACGAACTAAAATAAGAGAAGTTTAAAAGCTGCAATTATTGTCGGAGTCTTCATTCCGACATTGAGCCACGGTCGCATGACGTGCGCCATGTGACCGCGGCTCAAGATACTTGCGTCTTACGTCGAAGCGCGCTCTGGACCCACGCTTTATTACGCAGCGCCACCACCAAGCGTACGTGACGATGACAGCGAGTTTTACCCATGACCCCAGGTCTCCTATAGGGTCATTGAGAAGGCCGTTTATGTGTTCGGAGGGATAGAAGAGTTTGAGATCTGGTTGTGTGAAACGCAGGCGGTGTTGGCAAAATGCGAGGGACTCCACACGAGGCGAAAATTCAAATTAGGCGAGACGTGGTCCCGACGACCCACGTCGCACGCACAAACTTGCCCACTGCGGTAGTTTAACGGTGCTCGCATGTGAGGACGCGGAGCTCTACAAGTATACTTACTACAGATATTGAACAAGGCGACTAAGGACAGTGAGATCAACAGCAGGGTCTTCTCCCGCTTGACGTCAAGCTCTTCCGGGCTCACAGTTTTCACCCCTTTGCATGTTGCAAATCGGTTTCTATCCCAGCTAAGCCAGACTCAGTATTGGTACGTGGGCTCCTACGAACTCGATCTGCCGGATTGCGGAGACCCCTTCTGCATGCTCTGGCGGTGTTCCTCGTTACAGCACAACAATCGTCTCACCACGGAAGCGGAGTGGGAGGAGGCGCTCAAGAGTTCCGAGCTCACCGCTCGCTGCGGGCCGTCCAGAATAACCGAGACGTGGGGGTCAGCTATGGCCAGCTGTCCCAACGTGGGAACTGCCAGCTGTGGCTCTTCACGTGTGAGAGGGCTTTCCGAGTCACCCCTCTATAGAACGCCATAATGTAACAATGTTTGTCTGTAATACTAGGTCGCGGCCCCACACTGCGTCTGCGACGTGTTAGTGTGACATAAGACGTCTTGATTACCCGTGCCAGGTTTCGATTTTCGGGTCTTAGGATGGCGTGAGCGCGACAAGTCCGTGAGTGAGATGGGTTCTGCGCATGCGCCTCTTTATGATTACGTCACAAGCAAAAACTGGCCGGCTACGTGTCACTCGTCCATTCCAATGCAGCAAGCGAGCTTTAAGTCGACATGTGGGCCGCTGCTGAAGCTAACATCTTCCCTATGTTTGAGTTTTGCGAGATTGCACGCGCATCATCTGGAATAGAAAGGAAGCCATAGTTGAAAGCCGCATCCACGGTCGCGAATAACACGATCGTAGCGGTTGCTCAAGTCTGGAGAAACGCTCGTGGTCTTCGTGCGCAGTCGAAACAAAACTGCTGAACGCTGGTGCTGATGTATAGCGAGGCTCAATGATGGATGGAGGCTACAATGGATGGGTGGAAAAACTTTATTTCGTCAGAAAGCAACTGAGGATGATTCCGTGTTGGATGGCCATCAACCCAAGGTTGGCGGCGACCTGTGTGGCCCACTCCACGACACTTAACTGGACGACTGGGTATGAGCTGGTCAACAGGGCCTCCCGGTGCTCAAGGGAGGGATCACCCATAATATCCACCGGCGGTGGCACTATGCTACATTCCCAAAGTATGTGATCATATGTTGCCACAGCCTGACACCATTTGCATTGCGGCTTAATCTCCTCCGGGTACATTTTGTTCAACACGTAAGGGTTGGGAAAAGATCGCGTCTGCAGTTTTCTCCAGACGCATTCCTGCGCCTTAGTCAACCGCTTGTGTGGGGGCGGATAAAACCTCCGCTCTAGTTTATAATGATTCGTTATGTCATGAAAGGACACCAGCCCATCTCTCGCGGACCTCCCCGGAACTGGCGGCTTACCTACCCGGCTGACGAAACCTCGAGCATTCAGGTGAGCCTCGTTCCCAGGGTTCCCAGAGTGTGCTGGTACCCAGACAATTTCTGTTTCTCTAATTTCTCGTCCCGTGGCCCCATGCAGAAATCGTGCGGCGGTCGCCGATATTCTGCCCCTCGCCAGATTTCGGATGGCTGTCTTTGAATCACTGAAAATCAAATCTGACTGCGAATTAGTTATAGCTAGCGCTATATCCGCTTCCTCTGCAGTTTCCGAGGAACAGGTTTTGACCGATCCAGAGGCGACCAAGCGCCCCCGCCTGTCCACCACCACAATCACAAAAGCGTCTTTGTCCTTATATTCCGCGACATCTGTATAGACTGCCGCTTTGTACTCGCCGTACTCAACGTGTAAAGCTCTGGCTCTTGCCTGCCTGCGCTGCGTATGGTGAATGGAATGCATATTTTTGGGCAACGGTTTTATGTACAGGGCCTTATGTAACTCTCGCCGCACCTGAATTTTAGTGTCCCCAGTGGGAGCCTCTGCTCTAATGCCAATCCTTTCCAATATGATCCTGCCCGCTTTGGTTGTCGAAAGACTAGCGTGCTGCATCACCAGATGCGCCTCCCATAATTCATCCAGGGTGTTGTGTACCCCTAGTTTTAACAGCCTTTCTGTAGGCGCGTTGTTAGGCAACCCAAGCGCTGCCTTGTAAGCTTGCCGGATCATAGCCTCGACCTTACCTTTTTCTGCGGCATCCAACTTCATATAAGGTGTCGCGTAAGTAATCCTGCTGAGCACAAACGCCTGTACCAGCTTACAGAGTTCTTTTTCTTAAACCCCGCTCTTACGGTTAGCGATTCTTCTGATTAGCCTGACAGTAGCATTGACCGTGGTCTTAAGTTTTTCAAGGGCCACCCTATTCTTTCTGTTAGTTTGCAGATATAGGCCAAGAATTCTAATCGTTTGAGCTTCAGCTACCGGCCTACCCCCTACCTTTACCTCTAACGGCGGTGGCGGAATATAGTGTCTTGCATGTAGCCCTCTGGGTTTGTCCCGAATCACAAAGAGCTCGGACTTGGGCTGAGAGCATGAAAGTCCCGCCTCCCCTGCCAACTCTTCGACAATATAACTGCCTGTTGAAATGTTTCTTCCAGATGCGCGTCACTACCCCTGGTTACCCATAGAGTAATATCATCTGCATAAAATGTGTGTTTGAGTCCCGGTATCTCCTCCAGCCTCGGTGGTATTTTAATTAAGGCGATGTTAAACAGGAACAGTGACAAAACTGAACCCTGCGGCGTCCCTTTGCTTCCCAACGCGAATGAGTCCGATTTGATATCTCCTATTGAAATTTCTGCGGTTCGGCCCTCCAAGAATGATCTGATGTAGCGAAATGTCCTGACCCCTGGGCCAATTTCCGATAGGTTATTCAATATTGCCTCATGCGAAACATTGTCGAAAGCTTTATTCAGGTCAAGCCCCAATACAGCTTTGGTGCCCGTGCCATGCCCGGGATCGACTACATCATGTTTGAACTGTATCATGACATCCTCTGTGGACAAATTGGCCCTGAAACCTATCATGGTTGGGGGAAAGATGGCCTTGTCTTCTGCATAATTCTGAAGCCTGTTGAGAACCACGTGCTCCATCAATTTGCCCACGCATGATGTCAGCGATATGGGGCGCAGGTTTTCCAAGCAGAGTTTCTTGCCTGGCTTCGGAATAAATATAATCCTAGCATGCTTCCATTGTGCTGGGATCTCCCCGGCCACCCAATACTCATTTATCAAGTCAGTGATCGCCCGGACCGATTTGAAATCTAGGTTTCTCAGCATTTTATTAGTAACTCCGTCTGGACCTGCGGCAGACGTAGTACGCAGCTGCCCCATGGCAAACTCCACCTCCGCAATTGTGAACTCTTCATCTAGGTCTGAGTTTTCCACCCCCGAGTAGTGTGGTAAGCATCCGTCTACTCCATCAGTTATGTACCGATCCCGGAGTTCCTGTATAAACTCTTCAATTGTGCCATCATATTGATGCATTAACCGAGTCATTTGTTCTCGTTGCGCCGATTTTGTTGCTGCCGGATCCAAAAGATGCCTTAACAGCTGCCATGTCTTTTTGCATCCAAACTGTCCACTCATGCGATCACAAATCTGGCCCCACTGCTTGGCTTGCAACTTAATTGTATAATTTTCGATTTTACGTTCTAACTTGGCAGTCCTTGTGCGAAGGACGCCATTATGTTTTTGCTTCTTCCACCTTCTCAAGAGACTCGCGTGCGCTTCCCACAAGTGTAATAGTCTCGAGTCAGCGGTAAACCCCTCCTGCTCGACTGGCACTTCTACCGTGGTATTATTTACATCCTCCTTGAGCGCCTGTACCCATCCATCTAGGTCATTAATTTTCCCGTTTACAGTGTCTGCTCTGTTTTTCCTAAATCTGTCCCAATCTGTAATTCTATGCCCCCTCACTTTGTCTTTATGCTTCGCAGCGCTAAACGTCGTGGAAAGGATATAGTGATCACTTCCTAGGGCTTTTCCCGTGTTAATCCACTTTACATTACTGATGCCTCTAAAAAACGTAAGGTCTGGGGAGGTATCCATGCTTATGCTGTTGCCCATCCTCGTATGATCTTGTGGATTGTTTAACAGCGTCCATCGCAGATCCCGGGCAACTTGCCAAAGCCGATTGCCGTTTGGGCTGGCTCGAATATAACCCCACTCCGCGTGAGGCGCATTGAAATCTCCTACCACTATAAGCGGAGCGCGAGCTGCTATCCGTTCAGTTTGAATCAGGAGTTGTGGCAAGCCCAATACCTTATCTTTTGGAGAACTATACACATTAAGTAAAAACAGACTCTTCTCATACTTTCGTTTAGGCAAAATCTCTAGCAGGACATAGTCTTCCCCGCTGCTATCTACGGAATGCTGAATGGCAGTGATATTGCGATGGACTAGCACGGCTGTGAAGACGCGTGATACGCCCCTTGAATCAATTCCTGGCGCTGTAAATGCCTTAAATCAAGGTAATTTTACGGAACCACTAGCCTCCTGTAAGGCTATTATGTCTGGTTTACTGTCCAGATTTTGTACGTGCAACTGCAGGTTACCCCGCTTTTGACGAAAGCCCCTGCAGTTCCACTGCCAAACCTCCATTTGCTGGTGAGGCGCCATGATGAGGCACCAGGTTGACAATGGCACTTGGCCACCCACGGGAGGCAGTCTTGCCTCCAATAGAGTATGAAGCTGCTGAAACATGCCCATGACCTGGGTTTGGGAATCCCTAAATTCAGTTGAGAGCATGCCGAGACGCTCCTCTATTGTGTCTAATCTGGCTTCGATCTTTTCGACTCGAGCCTCCAACCTATCCTGTCTTTTCCCTTGTTTGCCTACTTTATCCGCAAGTGTTGTTACATCCCACTTAAGACTAATGACCTTAAAAACAGGCTGTGGCATGTCTACTGGTGACGTTTCGGCTAATCGTTTTGCGTTAGCTACCTCATCCCCCAGCAGTGGTCTCTTCACTGTCCCCCGATTCTCCACTTCCATAGCTGCACACTCCTGTACGCGAGCAGACGCCTATTGCGTCATTTTTTCTGTAAGCCTTGCACTGCTGGTGCCTGTGTCCCCTGCCGTTGGTCGTTTCTAAGTGCGCGTTCCATCTCTGCAATTCTGTTTTCCATTCTTTTAATCAAGTCTCCCTGTCACTGAACCAGCTCTGCTAACTCCCTCTCTCGAGCGGTTTCGTTCTGGGAGGCCGTGCTTGACAAGCTCACCTTTTTGTTGGTGTCGCGTGCGTAGCTGTTGGTACTGGATGCTCGTCCACCATCTTGGCCGCCCCCGCGCCCTGGCAATGGCGGGAAGGAACTCGACCAGTCCCTGCTTTTGCTTGTGTCTTCTTTACCCCTCGGTGACCGCTTCGTGGCCCTCGAGGACCGCTTATCGTTGCCAGCTTCGCTCTCTCTTTCGATGCTCTGCTGCCGGCCTGTCGGTGGCTTGCGAGCCAGGCGAAACTTGCAGTTCCGGCTCCCTGTGTGATGCGCACCATGGCACACGATGCAGTCCGGCGTGCACGTAGGTGGCTCTCCTTCTGGTGGGGCAGGATGGTCCTTCCCGCAACGGTGACATAGGTTGCTCTTCGGACGATAGCAAACGTCGGCTCGATGTCCAACTCGTCTGCAGTTGTAGCAGGTCTCGACTAAATTCCTGTACGGGATCACAGCGTACAGACAGTTCCAGTAAGTAATCTGCCGGGGTATGCGTTTTCCCCCGAACGTAATCTGAATCGCCTTTGACTTTCCCAGAGGTCTCGCGTCCAAAATGTCTATGCCTTCATTCTTCTTCAGGAATCCCGCCCGAACTTCTTCCACTGGGCATTCATCATAAGCATTGTATATCACTCCCCGCACGGAGTTCTCCAAAGGCGCCACGAACGCCGATACCGGCAGATCACGATCACCCAGCTTGAGCGTCTTCACAGTCGCATATGCCCCACTGCGATTTATGCACGGTGTGCTCACCGTCAACGTGTTGTTTGTGCCATTAACCCGCCCAATGTCTTCTTCCGCGGCAATCGCACTCGTTAGACGCGCTGCTGCTCTCAGTGCACATCCGAGTTCTCTCGCTGTCACAACACTCAAGTCCCAGTTCTGGGGCCTGTACAATCTTGAAATCCGTGGCTGGCAACTTGAGAAACAGTCCGCGTTTCTTCCATACCGGCGCTTTCCCCCGCTTGACTTGCTGCACTCCGTGCGTCTTGCGCCCGTCGCTGCTGGCCTGCGTCTCGCAAGGCTTACTCTTGGCGTTGTCGCCATGCTGAGAGAGAGAGTAAAACTTTATTGAAGGGGAAAGGGAGAGGGGCGTTTTAGAGCCTTTATGGTTGGGGCCCTACGTCCAGGGCTCCACTGGCCTTAGCCGCCCGCCGGACTTGATCCAGTAGTGCGAGCTGCACTCCTGGGTCCGAGCTAGCGAGGTGTGCCTCCCACTGCTCCATACTAGGTGTTAAAGGTTCGCCGAGAAAATTGGTTATGTCACTTGGTTTACGATCGCACCCCCACGATATGTGGTAGAGAGTCGGTCTTCCGCCGCACCACGGACATACAGCCGGGTAAAGAGTTGGATGTATCGCGTGTAACTTCAGTAGGTGCGGAAATACATCCGTTTGAATTTTTCTAAGGTCAGTGGCCTCTTCCCCATTAAGGGATCTGTGAGGTGTTCCACATTTTTGACGCGTGAAGCGCTGGTGAGCTAGAATCTCCCTAGGTAAAATTGGCATGGTCAATGAAAGAGATGGATTCTCCGCTCGGTTACAAAACGCACGAGCTAGAGCGTCCGCCCTTTCATTGCCTTCGAGACCTGCGTGTCCCGGGCACCAGATCAAGCGATGGTGGTGAGTGAGTTTGGATCCTAGCAACCTCAGCCCCATTGCTGGAAGGCGGCCCCTTAAAAAGAGCCGGCAGGCTTCCTGGGAGTCGGATAAAATAACTGATGGCTCCCCTCTACGCTCCTGAAACCTTAAGGCTAAGGCTATGGCCATCGTCTCCGCCTTTGTAGCCGAGGTCGTGCGTACGGAGGCACTCGTTAGCAGCGTCATGTTGTTGTCGACAACAGTAATTATGTGTCTCTGCCAATCGAAACTGGCCGCATCGACGTACGCGACATTTGAAGCTGAGCCGAATTGCTTTCGAAGCCAGTTTACCCTCGCAGTACGTCGCTCAGCGTGAAAGTCGTGATGCATATTTTTGGGCACCGGTGCGATTGAGATTCGCCTGCGGACCTCTTGGGCTACGTCGACCAGCTCCTCATCAATGTGCTGTGGGTGGGGCGAAATTCCTATTCTAGTGAGTATCGCCCTGCCTGCTGAAGTTTCACTTAGACGATTCCTCTGAGACATGAGGACTGCGGCACTGAGCTCAGCATAAGTGTTATGTATACCGAGAGCTAGGAGCCGCTCGGTCGGTGTGCTGGTGGGTAGACCAAGTGCTGCCTTAAAAGCGCTTCTAATGAGCACATCCACCTGGCTCTCCTCACTTCTGTCGAGTGAGTGGTACGGTAGGCCATACGTCACTCTGCTCAAAACTAAGGCCTGGACAAGCCGGAGAGTATCCTTTTCTTTCATGCCTTTTTTATGATAAGTGATGCGACGGATCATTCTAGCTATCTGTTTAACCGTAGTCTTTAAGGTGGTTATCGTGTGACTGGCTTTGCCATTGCTTTGGACCCAGAAGCCAAGTATACGGGCCTGAGTAACCTCGGCTATGGCATGGCCGTCTACCTGTAAGTTTATGGCACCGTTACTTTTGTAATACTTACTGTGTATTCTTATGAGTTCAGATTTTTCAGGCGCACAGCTCAGCCCACTATTTCTTGCGAACTCTGCCACAGCTGTCGCAGCAGCCTGGAGGGTCTGCTCTTTCAGCGCCAGTGAACCCTTCGTAGCCCAGAGTGTGATGTCGTCCGCATACAATGTATATCCAAGGTGCGGGATTGCTTCGAGCTCGTGAGCAAGTCTGCGCATAGCTATGTTAAAGAGCAAGGGGGAGATGACTGCCCCTTGCGGTGTGCCTTTATTTGGCATCGAGAACGGCACCGACCTCGTGTCGCCTATCCCAATAGTTGCCGTCCGCCCAGAGAGGAAGGATTTAATGTAGTTAAATGTACGCTTTCCGCAGCCGATTGTGTTGAGTTCAGAGAGAATGGCCTCGTGCGAAACATTATCAAAGGCCCCTTTGAGGTCGAGGGCCAAGACCAAATGTTCGCCTCCCCTGGGTACGCAACTCATGACCTCTTCTTTTAAAAGGAGGAAGGCATCCTGGGTTGAGAGTCCGGAGCGAAAACCAATCATGGTAGCGGGAAACAGATTTTCTTTTTCAATGTAATTTTGAAGCCGTGTCTGTACTACTCGCTCGTAGAGCTTGCCCATGCACGAAGTAAGCGAAATGGGCCGCAGGGCTCCGAGCGATGGTGCTTTACCGGGCTTTGGTATAGTTATTATTTTGGCTTCCTTCCACTCCGGAGGAACGTGACCTTGGGACCAGCAGTGGTCGTTAAGAAATTGCGTTATCTGCTCAAGAACCTCAGTGCTGAGGTTTCTTATCATAGCGTTTGTTATACCATCCGACCCCGGCGCAGAGTTCCGATTGGCTGCCTGGGCTGCCGCGAAAACCTCTTCTTTCGTGATTGCGGCGTCTAATGTGGCATTCTCGCTGCCGATGTACTCTAATGTACATGGCGGAACCACATCAGTACCGATATAACGGTCTTTAAGCGCCTGGATCAACTCTCCGTCGGTGCCGGGGTAGCTGTGTACTATTCTTTGAAGAATGCGGTTCATGGAGGACTTAGATTTGTCCGGCTCCAGCATGGACCTCAGTATCGCCCACGTCTGGCTAGTCCCTAGTGTACCGCGGAGAGAACCGCAAAACTGCACCCAACCATCGGTGGCAAGTTTCGTTGCGTATTCATTCGCTTCCTCCGACAGAGCAGCGATTCGCCTGTAGAGGCAGCGGTTGAGGCGTTGTTTTTTCCATCTCTTGATCAGGCGTCGCCTACTATCCCACATGTGCAATAGGTGCCGGTCTATCGCAGGCGCCTCAACTGTGCGCGCTATTTTCTTAGAGGTGGCATCATGCGTTTCTCGAATGAAAGCAACCCACCCACTGACATCACAGGGCGTTTGCTCCGGCAGAGGGCGCTTTCGAAAGGTCACCCAGTCTGTCATCACAACGTCACCAGCGACACGACGAACTTTTGGTGATGCTATAGAGGTGCTAAGAATATAATGGTCACTACCAAGGTTTTCATCGAGGTTTGACCACGTGGCATTTTTAATGTTGAAGGTGAAGGTCAAATCAGGGTACGTGTCCCTGCTAATGCTATTACCAAGCCTGGTGGGTGCTGTTGGCAGAGTGATAAGGGTAAAACCTAATTTAGACGTGGTGTTCTCTAATAACACTCCCTTGGGTGAATCCCGGACGTAGCCCCAAGCGGTGCTCGGAGCATTAAAGTCGCCCACCACCACTAATTGATCTCTGGTGCCAACGGCTCGAACTGCCTCGTTTAGGAGTGGGCCGAAGTCGTCATTCCGGTTTTTGGGAGGACTGTATATGTTTAAAATTTTCGTTCGTACTTTTCCTCGTTTTTGTGGGAAGACATCGATAATTTGGTGATTAATGTCAGTCTGATCGTAATGGTCTAGCGCAACTGTCATGAAGTTACTCACCAGCGCTGCAACGCGGGGGTATTTTGGATCGTATAATGTGTAATATCCCTGCAATTTGACGGGACGGTTCCCAACTTCTTGCAGGCATATTACATCAGGTGGGATTAGTGCCGAATGGATGTAATTCTGCAATGCCGCCGCTCGTTTGTGGAACGTGCGACAATTCCACTGCCAGATTTCTAGGTGGTCGGAGTTTTGCGTGGAATTAGTTCGCGCCATGGTGACTACTGCCTTTATTGGGGGGTGTCTGCTTTCTCCGTGATTCGACGGTCCTTCGGTAGTGGACTGCTCGCGGAGGTAACACTGACCCGCTTGTTGATGGCACGCTGAATGCCTACAACAGAGTCATTAACGTATCGTCTTTGTTGTTCCGTTTCTGCTGCAAACTCTTTCCTGTACTCCGAAAACATTTGATGCATTTGCTGCATCATCTGCTCTCGGAGTTCAGACGCTGCTCGTTGCTGTTGTGATTGGAGTTCTCGCATTAAGTTTCGCAAGCTCTGCAACTGTTCCCCCATCTGTAACTGGCTAACGTGGGCCTCCTCGCTAAACCTCTGAGGTATGTCTACTTTCGCCGTTCCTCCCTCCAAAGAGTGGGCTACGGTTGCCCTGGAGATAGCATGAGTGGCGTTGTTGTTCGCCTCTAAGGCGTTAAGCCTGGCTTCAAGTTTGGTTTCTAAAGATGATATGATTTTGTGGAACTCCCGGCGTTCCTCCTTAATCTGGCATCGAAGTTTCTCGTTTTCTAAAGCAAGCTGCTTATTCTCGGCAACCATTTTCTGATATTCGGGATTCTCAATTAAGGGAGCAGATGGAGACACAATCCTCGTCCAGCTCACCGTGTTTGCTGGCTGGCAGGCGGCTGCCTCCGTCCCCTCTTTGGGCGGCGTCAAGATTTGTACCAGCGCTTTCTTCTTCTGCTGCTGATGCTGCTGCTGTTGCTGCTGCTGCTGTTGCTGTTGCTGTTGCTGCTGTTGCTGCTGCTGCTGCTGTTGTTGTTGCTGCTGCTGTTGCTGCTGTTGGTGCTGCTGCTGATGCGGCTGTTTGTTGAGTCGTTTTCTGGACGCAGACTGGGCTCGACCCTTTGAGGAAGCCCGTGACTTGGATCTTGAACGTGAGCGTGATTCCACTGACGAGTCCCGCTCGGAGCTGAACCAGCGTGGATGGTGCCTCCGTTTTGGCTGATCCACTCGGGACCTCCTAGGCGGAACGTGTTTAAGCTTCTTCTTGCACATTTTGTCACCTGTCATATGGTCCTCACCACATATCACGCACTTAGGGGTACACGCGTGTCCTTGTGCGGGTTCACGTGTTCCACACGTGGAGCATACATTGGCGTCGGGCGTTGGGCACACGTCAGTTCGATGCCCTGTGGAGTGGCATACCTTGCAAGCCTGCCTCGTAGGCTTGTGGGGATAACAGATGGCTTCCGCTCCCATGAAATAGACGCACCTAGGCAGTGTGCTGCCCGTGAAGGTAATGATGGCGGTCTTCGTAGATCCGAGCATGCGTGCCCGCTCAATCTTGACCCCCTGTGTTCTCACACGGAGATTCGCCATGAGTTCTGCTTGAGAAGTCCCCGACGGAATACCATGGACTATGCCTCGTAGGACGTCCTCAGGATCCGCCACATACGAGTTGAATGAGTGCACTCGTCCCCTTATATTCAGATGCGTGATCTCTCGCAGCTCTTTGGCTACATGCTCGTGGGGCGTCGATACGATGATAATATTCGAGCCCGGGTGGACGCGCAGCATGAAGCTACCACCGTCAAAGTGTCGGTGGCAAGCGTCTATCACAGCGGTGGAAAGTTCATAGCCGAGTATGTCTTTTACGGCGAGGCCTTTGTGAGGCCTAAGGATGATCTTTATGTCGTCCTTTGGCAGGGGCGGGAGCGGACGGCGACTTCTCGTACGACGTCGGCGCTTCACCTGACTTCCCTGCTTCGGTGGGCTGCTTGACGAGGCGTTGCACTCCACAGCTTCTGACGCGTTTTTCTGGTTTTTCTTCTGGTTCTTCTTTTGTCGGCGTGTCAAAACCGTGTGCCAGCCATCCTCCGTCCATGCGGCACCATCGTGGCGTTCCCCTGCAGACACATTGTCGACTTCTTCGGACGAACCCTGCGGTAACCAGGTCTGAACGTCCATTTGAGTGGTTTCTGTAGCAGACTCCTCATCTGTGTGAACCAGTGGCTGCTCCTGAGGAGACCTCGGTGTTTCCTGAAGAGCGTCCATCCGCCGACGCTTGAGACGCGACCACGACGCAGACGCCGCTATGCAGCGGTGCGTCTGGCCGGGCGCGACGGTCGCTGCCTCGAAGTTTTCAGCTTGCAGAAAACCGAAAAACAGCCACTCACCGCTGAAATTCGACGTTCACTGTTCGCTGTACTTTCACGAATCCGATGCACTTCAAACAACCAGAAATCGCCGAAAAACCATAGCTCGCCATGCTGAGTCTTCGTAAATCGGTCCTGTGCCTTCAGCACTGGAGCCCACTCTCCCGCTTCAAAATCTTCGGGTGTTATAGTCTCCCCTTCGACGTAGTATTCCATCTTCAGCCCAACAAAGCCCACGGTCACCGGGCGCAAGTCAGACGCCCGGCGACGCGGCCCAGGCTTGGCCTAGGAGATAGGCCTAGCCTTGCCACCGCGGGGTTGATAGGAAAATTTCGGAAACTCCAAAAACGGGGACAAACTTGCCTAAACGAGTGGTGTCCGTAGGTACAGGGCAACCTCTTGCAGACGAGCCCACTGACAGCAAGTCCAGAACACAGCGCGTCCGCCGATAGTCGGTCACCGGGCCGGAGCTCATGCGAAACACGTCCACACAGCGTCTCACTCCAGCCGCCTCTTCCACCTTTTCGATAAAAGGCCCATGGCCCTAGATTCATCGCGTCAAGGCGTGAAGGCTTTGGTGCCTCCTTAAAAGTGAAAATTGACTGGCGCCTTCCTTCGGCAGCGTAGATACGAGTGATGCGATCATCGCTTTATGACGTTATCACGACTCTGGAGGCTACAAACTTTCGAAAGGATGCGAAGCTGCTGCTTGTCGCAGTTTTCACTCGTCACTGCCTGCGGGATCACAGATAATGGCCATGCAGTCCGAGTGCGCCGGGGAAAATATAAAATCAAAGGTGTTTTCCGCAGCCACTGAAGCCTTGGTCACCAACAACACGATTGCGGGAAGATTGCAGATGGTGACGACGACTTCTGAAGGAACGCCGCCGTTTCGGTCGTTCTCGAACGCCGTTTCCGCTCCATTGTGCAGCACAGTTGCGACGCTATACGTGTTCTGATAAATATCGGAATTGGCAGGATTTTTCAACTGATAACAAGTTAATGGGAGTTTGATGCCATCAAAGAATGCATATTCTGGTCAGAACCCCAAAAGATGTCCTGGTTATCCAGTTTTTCTTATTAACAGTGGTGGCATTAACGAAAGTTACCGTGTTTTCATGCATGCCGGCCAACTTTCTGCAGAGCTCTTGAAATCCTATAAATGTTATTCAGCAATCATTATGCGCAACTAAAAATGAGTCTCTTTAAGTTTCACGCTTTAATACAATTGGCTGTTCAAAACGCATTTTTTTACTGTTTTTCTCTTTTCCAGCATCGGGCAGAACTGAAGTTAGATGAAGTGGTGACAAGAAACCCGCAATCAGGGAACAAGATGTGTCAACAGGACACCGCCAGAATTGTCACTGCATGCGCCGATGCAGTGGCAAGCTAGAACTGGTTGCGGTTGCACCTCCTCCGATTCTTCAAAAGCTGCAATAGAAATGCTGAGCAAAGTTGCACCGTACATGTACATGACACTGCCTGCGACGATTTCATATATTTTGCATTGTGTACTTGCAAAAAAAAAACAGAAGTCTTCCGTTTGACATGGCCTAATGTCTCAGCCGAGAACGGACAACATATGGTTGCCCTAATCGTGATGTGAAGGAAATAACACGCCCACTGTCCTTTCCATACAATAAACATACGATGTCTCATTGAATAGGAAAATGCTTGAATACTCTACTGCCTACCACGGTGGCTCCGTCGTTAGGGTGCTCAGCTGCGGAAGCAAAGGTCATCGTGGATTGGATCCCGATCGCGGCGGTCGCATTTTGGTGGGGCCGAAATTGCAGAGGCCCGTTTGCTGTGCAAGGTCAGTGCTCATTTTAAAGAAAGTTATGGTCGAAATTTCCAGAGCTCTCCACTAACAGCACCTCATAATTATATCACGATTTTGGGACGTTAAACTCCAAATATTATTAAAGACGACAGTCTTTTTTTTTCGGATACGTGAACCCAGGCATTTTGGTCCATTTTTCTGTCTCACGAAACGATTCACCCATACGGCCAAAACTAAAGCGCTTGCTGAACGCCCATCTATCTTGCACTGGTGGCTGCGTTCATACTTGCGAACATTGCCGATCAAATATAGCGAATATTACGCATATCTGAGGCGTAACATCAATACGTGCGTATAAGGTGATGTGTTTCAATTAAGACAATACACAGACACGTAATTTTAAAGACCCTAGCACTTCTTAGGCTGCGCTGAAAATGCGACGTTATGCACGAAAAAAAATGCCAACGGAAGACATTTGCAGTGTGTCACGCAGATACGCCGACAATTTATATTATTCAATACTGATCTGATTCGTAAGGATTCATCCGTGCTTTGTGATGCCTTGTACTCGCTTTTTGTGAATACGTATCATTCTCGTAGCATTTGCTGCACTGTCTTCAATGTGATGTGCAGACGTTTATATGCCGCTCGAAAATTCACATGAGTTGCGAATGCGCGCAGTCGAAGACGACACCATGGATTGATTGATTGATTGATTGATTGATTGATTGATTGATTGATATGTGGGATTTAACGTCCCAAAACCACCATATGATTATGAGAGACGCCGTAGTGGAGGGCTCTGGAAATTTCGCCCACCTGGGGTTCTTTAACGTGCACCCAAATCTGAGCACACGGACCTACAACATTTCCGCCTCTATCGGAAATGCCGCCGCCGCCGCCGGGATGCGAACCCGCGACCTGCGGGTCAGCAGCCGAGTACCTTAGCCACTAGACCACCGTGGCGGGGCTACATGAAGTGTTTATGCAAATGATGGGTATTTTTAAAAATCATTCAATCACTCAAACTTGCTAGAATGAAAAACAAAAACTGCCGATTTGATTGATAATCGAACGCCTCTTATACGTTACGCGTCATATATGGGACATGTTACGCCTCATATATGCGACATCCGACTAGCGGGAGTAGGCACCGCATATATACGAAACAGTAGAAATGAAAAACGAAGTTATGAAAAATTGGCAGATCCCTCCGTGATGGTTTGCGCCAAGACTCTGAGGAACAACCAACCACGTGCACTAGAAATCGACGACATGCGAAGCACGAATGAGGAAGGTTGATATGTCACTTTAAAATCAGCACAATGTTACGAGGTGGAGGTAAATGATGCCGTATACGACTTCCGCGTCATGATTATCATGTTCACGCCTGAAATTTTTGTTCGTCGTCCATTCAAGTCACGCAATGTCAAATTTGGTGTATCTGAAGCCGGTGAAACGGCCGCGAGCACGCTATGAGTGTAGCATGTAGTGATGTTTTACATGACACGCATGTCATGATTATCTTGTTTGGACGTTCCATTTACCTTCGTCATCTATTCACGCCACGTAACACCAAATTTGGCATTTGTGAAGTTAGCGAAACGGCTGCGACCGCGCTATGAACGTAGCATGTCGTCATGTTTTACATAACATCAATATCCTGATTATCATGTTTGGACGTGTCGTTTACCTTCGTCGTCCATGCACGTCACGTAACAGCAGATTTGGTGCATAAGAAGCTAGCGAAAAGACCGCGAGCGCATCATGAGCGTGGCACGCAGTCATGTTCTTACATGACACGCATGCGATGATATCCACATGAGGGCCTGTAAATTACGTTCGCCATGCAGTCATGTCGTGCCATACCAGTTTCGCTATATTACATGTGGACGAAACTACCGCAGTAACAGCAAGACCATGACATGTAAATCCCGACATTCATGACATACATGTCATGATATTCATGATATGACTAGTTAGTTATGCCTGTCATAGAGTCATGTTATGCCATACTAAATGTGGTATATATTCCGTTATCTCAGCGGCCAGAAGAGCTTGAAGTCGTAGGCAGCTAAATAGATAGTTAGACAGATAGGGTCAAACTCGCCGAAGTTCGCTAAGAAATGCTTCGCATTAAGGTATGAAAGATCTTGGTTTATAAACACCTATCGGAAATTACATCACAGTCCTTAAGCACATGGATGTACGGCTGCTTGTAATTTTTTTTATCAGAATGACGCCCCTTCCAGCTGAGTCCATTATCAGACACGTGACTAACGGCCGAGTAAGCACGTGCATTAAAGTCCTTGCGGCGAGGCATTGCATTGCAATCTGCCGCGAACGCTCGAACGAAGCGAAGCCTGTCGCCACACTGCTGAAAAAAAAAGTATGTTCAAACGCCCCATCGGCCGGGAAGCTTTTTAACCTCAGGATCGACATCCGACTGGCGGGAGGTGAACGCAAGCTGCTTCACTTCACCCTTCCAGGTCGCATCTTCGCCGCGCGTCGGAGATACGACCGACGCTTTCGTCACAAAAGCAAGTACACCAAGGGTTCCCTCTAGCCATAGGCCAACACTCCACGCAACATTCAGCTTCCATAGGCGCCTTCAGGGTCACTGGCAGCCATGGCGTACGTGGAAGTGCTGTGCTCACACCTTTCGAGAGTGCCGCAACACGAACTGCGATGCCTGGACAACGACGGCTTCACCGACCTTCCAAAGCTCGCCGACAAGTCTGTACCAGAAGCAGTCAGCGCGGTTCGCGCCCATCTGCAATCCATAGCCGCTCTGCGCGACCGTCTGGACAGCGCGGCCCACTTATTCACCTGCATGGCCGGCCTGGGCGTCATAGGGTCCTGGGTTCTCTATCGCGCTGACCGTAGGGAGGACCCCACTGATATAATCGGCGAAATCCTGAAAAAAATGCGGCAGAGACGCGTCTACGGCGTGTTTGCGAAGGCGACGGAAAACGTCTGTTGCACCTGCCTGCTCGTCCCCGAAGAAGAGAGAGGCAGGGACTTCAGGCCTTACTTGTTCGTCGACTGGTACACAAAGCCCTGCGTAGCCATACACGAAGCTCCCGACATACATTCGCCGTTACTCGAAACCGTCCTCCGTCAGACGTTGGGAAATCCGCCACGAAGCTACCGTTGCGGCGTTTATCGAGACCTGAGGTCGCTGTATGCTGGCGTCCTCCAATTGTTCCCGTGATGCAGCCGCCGACTCCCTCCCATGCCATCTGCGGGCAACGCAGTGAACTGTCCCTCCTTTTTCGGCCACCGACTTTATACCGTAAGTCATTTTTGCGGGCTATTCTCTTTCTATGTCTGGCGTAGTTGCTCTGCCAAGAGAATTTAAGCCCGTGATCTCTGTAGCCAACGTCACAAACAGGTCTGCTTTCGCGAATAGTAACTGCATAGATGTGGCTAAACACGTTCATTTTTAATTTTACCGTTATTGATGTAGCGTTCCTTGGACAATCCTGAATTTAATTATCAAGCATGAAAAATTATGTGATGCGGTTTCTCTGATTTATACACTTCTGCTTAATTGAAAGTAATGCTCATTGAACAGCCGTTGCTAGTAACATCACTGGTAACCTGGTTCCACGGCCATTAACGTGGGGACACACAGCGGTGCTTGCAAGCCCGACGTGGTTTTATCTGCGCCCTTGAATTTAACACTGCTAATTTCCGTAACGTCGATTACCAGTAGCGATTTGCTTGGATTCATAACTGCCGTAGCCGGGTTATTGCGTTATCCACCATGAATAACTATTCCGTTTGTGAAACAATTCTTCGTTCGTTGTCTTCTTTCCAGCATCAAGACGATGTCGTTTGACGGACCAAAATTTTTCATGAACCGTGCAGTTTGCCGAAACCACTCGACGAATTACAAATAACCACGCATCCCCATCGGAGACTGCAGCCACGAAAATCTTGATAAGTACCACACCTGTTAAAGCTGTAGTGACAGCTGTGTTGACCATTATTTTACTCAATGTTTCATTCTTAACCTAAAATTTCCACTTTCCTTTTAGCTTCATACATTAAATTTCTTGGCGCGTTCCTCTTCGAGCGCCCCTTTTGTGTGTGTGAGCACCACCTGGAAGAGAGAATCATCCTATCCGTTCACCATCTGTTGCCATCTGCGTAGTAGAACATCTTAATCTTAGCTGATTGACGAGGCCTCGACAGAATGGCTTAATGCTGTCTATGTACATGCTCCTTCTTAACTGTGACGAAGGCGATGAGAAAGGGACTTCGCACTTCGTGTTTTATGAAACATGTTGGGTCTTATGCAAGCCGACACATCCTGGTATCGAACAGTCGAATAAAAACTTTTATATGCACCCATGCTTTTTGGTATATTTGCTTCCCAACTGTGTCTCTTGTGGCCAACCAAATTCAAGCATTGTTGATATTTTTACTCTTCAACATACGCCATCAACCTCCCCCCCCCCCTTTTAGCATGCGTGTCATTCCTCAACAAGTTTCACGACGCTTCGCACTTTCCTAGCTCGGGTGACAGCGCAAGGTCTGCGAAGTTGCATCTGTTCAAGCAGGATAGCCGAAACATCACAAGCCGGAAATGGTGGGCCTTGCAAACAGTGAAACGCCACAAATGATTTTCTTTTGAGCGAAATATACTTTCTTAGTGCGCAGAACGTTTCAGAAAGAATTCGCATGGGACAGAGCGCACACTTGCAACCACTTTATTGCACAGATGGCGGCCGTATATATAAAGCCAAGAGTTCGAGAAGATGACCCACAGAAACGAAAAAAATGATGGCGCATGTGCCACAACATCTTATTACACGAATCTTTAAATTACGTGTAAGTTACAAGATACTTGTACTCATTGTCCGAATGGGGCACTTACACACTCGGTTACCGCCTTGCGAACCAAAAACGCTTCATTTCCTGTGCCCTCTTGTCAATCTTGCCATTACTTCGCATTCATCAAGCATCGGGGTGCACTAACAATGGGCACAGTCATTTTCCAGGTGGCTGCCACTGATCCGCGCTTGAGATCCACGTACTCCTTAAGGAGATAGTTCAGACATGCAGCGCCCCGTCTGATCGTTGTAATATCGGCCACATGATAAAGCAAATCGATATACAACACCTACATTACATTCTACGAACATTTTTGCAAGCTTCTTATAATACCCTATACCTGAAGATCCTTCGTTTTTCATAATTTTGTATAGAAACCCTGGATGGTTGTTGCTGCGAAAACAACCTCCACCCTAGTTTTTTTTTCCAAATTATTCTTTTTAGGCAGTGTGAACGTTTGTGCATATAAAGTATGGCAGAAACTTTCGGCTTTGGCTGTTCCTGAATTGTGTGCTTCATAATCTTTCCCTGCTTTATTTAATTCAGAAGTGACTCTTCTGTGCCTCAGAGCAATTGGTAAGGAAAGCCTGCTTTCTTATGTCTGTTAATATGGTTGCCGAAGCTGCTCTCAACCTGGTGATGACAGAGCCTTGACACTGATGCCATCTCGCGTGCTTTCACAGTTCCTCACTCAATAAGCGTGGAATGCGCTCAACTAAAATGTATCAGGGCTTTCTGGTTCTGGCAGAAACATCTTTCTGGTTCTGGCAGGTTCTGGCAGAAGCTCTAGGTCTAAAAATCTAAGTTTGCTATTCTCGGGAAACTCCGCCGTCAGCATGCAAATTAGTCATGTTATCAGAAATAATGCTCAACTCTCATCGGCGTACTGCCGTGTGTCACATTGTTCCGCATTATAAATGACTAAGAAATCATTACCATAGAGGAATACCTTAACGGTACCAAGCGTCGCTGTAATCGTTTGTCATAACGAGCTCATAAAATAGCACTGAGTACTGGAGCTAAACATGACCCAATGCGCACGCCCTGTCTTTGAGTGTACCATTTGTCATTTTCTCGTGATGAAAGTCGACTGCGAATAAAAGTTCAGAAGTTCAAGAAAGCTATCTACGTTAGTTCCACAAAGTCTACAAAAATTATTCCCACCACAGCGTTGGATGCAGACTTCAGCTCCTCGCAGAAAATGTCCTGAGGTAGGGAATAAAATAAGTCTTTAACGTCTACTGAAAACGCACAAGCACTTTGAGGGCGCTCATCTCCTAGAAAGTCTAAAACGTCCTGGGGATTTTACGAGGAACGTATCTTCAATGGTCAAGGCATTCGCAGATGTCGTCCGACAAGTTTCTGCCTAGAGTCATACTCCGAAACAGACATAACTTCTTGTGGGTTTTGGCCGTGAAGGAGACAGAGAGACCGGCACTTTTGCACGTCCTCCCGGATAGGGCCAACCTAATGAGTCTCTCACTGTTTCATACAGCCTTACGGCTTCTCGTTTTGCTTTTGCCGGAGCTACTTTCCGCAGTTCTCTGAAGTACCCTGATAGAGCCGCTGCAATCTTTTCTTCGTACAGTGGTTCGGGAACCACGGCGAATCCTCCTTCCTCGTCAGACAGGAGTAAATTGATGTCCGCTTTTTTAGGAGCAGACACGACATGCCGAATTCCTGAAGTTTCTTCTCTCGCGGGTTCCTTGGGCAGACGCTTGACTCCTTGTCGGATGCAGCTCTTCATTTCATCAGCCCCAGTTCCCCAGAGGCTTGTCCGACGAGACTGACCAACTCAGTTTTATCAAGCCTCGGGTGGACGCAGCTTTTAGGACCGAGTTCCAGAAGGCCATCTTTGGGTATCCTCTTATTTCCAAGGAGGAAAACGTTCAACCCCGAAGCGGGTGCTTTCGGTTTTTCTCCTTGGTAGCCTTATTCCCGCGGAACGCCAATGGAACTCGGCTGTTTGCGAGGAATTGCACAGATCCTACAGAAACACTTTCTTGGCTTTGTTCATTTGTCTCACGCATGCGCACTGACGGGACAAGGAAGACTTCGCTCGCTTTAGCAGCAATCGCTTTCAACGCAAAATCCTTGAATCAAAGAGGTTACCGCAGTCATTGATGTGTCTGGTAGTAGCCTTCGCGTACACTGGTGCGCTGCTTGCATTGAATGCGCTTCGCACTCAGCTCGGAGGCCACGCAGAAAGGAACGCGTGGTTCAGATCTGCTCCGCCAGGTGCCGCAACGGTCCTGACAGATCGCAAACTTTCACTGCCTCTTGTACATTTCATTTTGATTTAACAGGACAGTGTTGGTACGAGCCAAAGTCATGGCCACGTGGTGCACAACATCCCGATCGAAGTATTCGCCTCGCTCGAAGCCGTTAGGATCACCGCCAAGAGTGTTGCCGTCAACTTCGTGTACTTCACTGGAATACCCTTCTCTCAGCAAGGAGCGGTTCAAAAGTACGTCCAGGGCTGCACACTCGGCGTTGGCGACGTGATATTGCAGAATCCAGGGACCGATCGCCCTCTCGGACTTGAATACAGGTATGAATCGCGCAAACGCACTCCAGGCGCACCTTTATGTCCCACATTACAGCGATACTCGTGCGAATTGTGTAGATGGCGTCCGGAACGGACATTTCGGTGATATTCAAGATGAAAAGAAAACTGCCACCGTCCAAGCAGCACAGTTAGTTCGCTTGGACGCTGGATATATAGCGTTGAGCAGAGCGTGTCCAAATCTACCGCAGCCATCAGAAATAACGGAAAAGTACGTAAGAGAAAGTTCGACTTCTGAGTAGGATTACGATTAAAATTGGGATGTTGTAGGTAACCGGCGGATCTAGCCTTCCAAAATTTGCAGGCAATTGTCTTATCCAATTCTTCGCTAATTGTAACGATGTCTATATCTTGTTCTATAATCAGGCGGTAAAGCTGGTTTTGCCGCCGTTTGGCAGAAAGCCCACGTACATTTAGCGTCACCAATCTAATCGTCGCCATCGTGATGAGAAAAAGCTGAGCGAAAGACGCTTACCTTACCAACACCTAAACCACTGTCCGGCCGACGCTCAAGGCGTCGTCCCGTCGCCGCCGCGTGAAAGCGACGACGAACGCAGGCGGCCAGCACCCCGAGACTTTTTGGAGCCAGCCACTCGCCACTGCCCTTGATCTTCCTGGGTCAGACGCTGCTGGGACGCCGCGTCTCCCTCATTCAGGCGTCGCTTTACTGGCGTAGTTTCAACTGTATCCATGTCCGAAGTAGCGTCGGACCCGATGACTGGTTCAGCCTTGTGCTGGGTTTCCATTTGAGTCGAACGCCATTGCGTTGGAGTGCCCATAACCGTATTTTCATCTGTGTCTTCCTTAGGTGTCTCCATCTTTCTCTCGCTGGTCGCCACTGCATGAGACGCCTCCACTCCTGCCTTCGACGCCGCGGCCCTCTCTGCTTCCTCTTCATCCATGAGCAATTCACTGTGGTCGGCATTTGTTGCTCGACTTGCTGCACTGGCATAGGAACGAGTACAGTCCGCCTGCTCATGCCCAAAAGCGCGACAACCAGCGCACCTGGGCACCCTTCAGTAGCGACGAATGTGTCCCGTTTTCCGGCAACGCAGGCACAGCGGCACTCTTCCTGGCACGACCACCAGTGCCATGCCGCTCCCGAGACGCAGCTGGTGGGGTATGCGATCCGTAGTAACGCCTTCTTTAATAGCCGAACGAATCTTGTGGTTGACTCAACTCCTTCGAAGTCTTCGTCTTTCCACTTGTCGCTGATAACTTCTTTCACTTCACCGCACTCCCGAAATGCACGCCATACAGTCTCTGCGTTGACGTCAAAGGCTACCCAATGCAACTTGAGACGAACCTCTTGCCTTTCTGGGTCGACGACGACGCAGGGCCGGTCTTTCACGGAGAGTAGGCCAGCGTCCAGAAGTGTCTTCTTGGCTTCATCTGTCTTCATGTTAAGAAGCCAGACGTGCGACATCTGATACGCTCCTATGCCGCTTACCTCTTGATTGATGCCTAGTTCCTTGAGCGGCTTTCGGAAGTCATTAATCCCGTACGGACGCGCTGCGATGTCGCAGTGCAGAACCAACGCGCGTCTGAGTCCTCCTGTGGGCAGTGGTGGCAGAATTAAACGGTAGTCCTTGGGAAGTGATGTGCACGAGAAGCCGCGGCCAGCGTCGGCCGCTGTAACAGCTCTTGACGAGCCTGCCATCCTGCGTCCACACGCGTCGGTGACCAGAAGCAGAATCGAACCACGCTGGTGCTTGGGACTTGTTCGCAAACTTGCCTTAGACAGGCTTGATGTCGGGAAAGGTATCGCGTTAATACGACTTATAAAACGTTCTAAAACAGCGAAAGAACAAGCAGTCGTCGCACAGTGCGAATAGCGTAACGAGTGGGTCGTCCAATGCTCCAACCCATTACAACAGCTTGTTCTTGTTCGCCTATTAACTGTGGCACATACCCACTTCAGGCATAATTTTTCATCGTCGTCAGCCACTGCATCAACAATTGGCACAAAATTCCTTGCTAGTGTTTAGCAGATACCACAATTCTCAGAAGAACGACAAACGATAGCATATCGTGTGCCGGCCTGCTACACTACTACTACGTGGTTCTTAAGAGAGAAATGAAGAGAAAAGTTAGCCCCGTAACTGTCTGCTTCAGCGAGCGACACCTCAACAGTAGCTCACAAGGGATGGGGTCACCAGATTAAAAGGGTCGGAGTAAAGGTGTAGAAAAGAGGAAGAGGCGTGAGGTGGTAAGCCTAAAAGAGCGACGGCAAATGGAGAGGATAGTAGAAATAGGAAAGATGGAAACACGGTCACAGGAGTCCGAGGACGGGGCACCACTTGCGAGAGCTCTTGTAGGCGTCAGTAGATGGCGTAGAGCAAATCCAGTCGGTCAAAGCAACACTGTCGTCGAAGGTCGTCGGCGTCAGGAGATGACGTAGGGCGAGCCCAGTCGGCCAGAGCTACGCTGACGCCGGAAATCGCGAGGGCACAACCGGTCGGCACGGAATCCAGCAAGCGAGTGCCACCCAAAAATTATCATTATTATTAATGCCGTAGTGGATACTCAGCAAGCAGTAACGGCTGCAAGTGTGCTTGCAGCCGTTATTTAATGAGTGTTTAGAAAATGCTCTGAAAGGCCGCTCTTCTAGCTTTCGCTGTGACTGTCCTGCGCCTTCCACGCAAGACTGACGTTTTTTGTGTTTTTTTTACAAGATTCATGCATAGTCTCCCCACGGGAAGTAAATGCTCGACTGGATATGATTTGAAGAGTGTCCCTCGTTGCGCGTCCAGTGGAGAAAAAACATGAACGTTACGAGAGTGGTTCCCCAGTCGTTTGAGTTCGCCCACGCCGTAAATAATTGGGTTTAATTATTCTTTGTTATCTACGTACTTATATACGTGGCACCCGAGATTGTCTGTACACTAAGCCAACAACGCCTACACAATTTATCACGCGTAATAAACACCGTTTGTAAGAGTTTCCACGTGATATTTTACGAATAAGAATACAAGAATAGAATAAACTGGAACCAATTTTTTAATAGTATATCACGCACTCTTCCCGAACCGTTGGGGACACAGGCATACAAACGTCCCCGCTATGTGCCAAGATCTTCTAGGCGGCCAAATCAAATTTACATATTTTATAAGAAGCCATTTTGAGAGACGTGAACAGGAACAGGCAAAACCTTTGTTTGTTTGTTTGCTGGTTTGTTTGTCTGTAGCCTAGAATCCAAGTCACAAACCCACTCTGGGGGATTGGCCAAGAAAATCTATAGTATCACATGGACGGTAACTGCACTATTGCTTACAAAAAAAAGATGTACAAGGCGGAAGACATTATCGAAAAATCCAAACCTTGAGAAATAAAAAAACAAGAAAATAATCACTATTATATTTACGATAACTTGATTTTTGGAGCCGACCAGGCAGCCGAGTTTGCCAAACACAATTAATTTGGGATGTACGTCTCATATTTATTCACATATTAGAAATTACGTCTCGACTTCTGTCTTTTTTCTCGAGAATTCGTAAAAGTGGGCATTATGTTGAAATACGTTTAGTGGCTTGAATGAAATTGCACACTGGTCGTATCAAATACATCTCTGTGGCAATGTCTCAAAACGGAGGCACATAAATTTAGCAGTGTTTCTGTGGTTAAACTTGAACCTAGCTTCGCAAACAGAATAGCTAGTAGTCTTTTCCTAATTACGACATGATAGAAAATATTGTTCAATAGATACCAATTCTTCGCAGAACAGACAATGGCAGGAAAGCCATCCCGCACTTGGAGTGCTTTTGTCGTCTTCTCCTCCTCGTATCCTCGTGGCACGTATTAGTGCGTCACGCCACCGTAAATAACGGATAATCGAGCGCCATTGAAACAAGAGCGGTGTACATTGTCGTATTATAACTACATAAAAAAGGACGTCAGCCATTGTCACTCGATCAAAACTGCTTGACAGCGAAGCTAGAACGATGGTGAGTTTCGCTTCGGTACAAAAAGCATCATCATCACCGCCATTTCATTTCACTAATTGAAAAGCACAATTATCATCATCATCTCGAGAATCGGCACTCTTAGTTCACGTGACCTGCGCCACGGACGACAGTGGCACGGCGAAGACACAACTACTGCAAAAAATAATAATGGACAAACAAAATGAAAGAAAGCACACGGACGCCGGGACGCAGTCCAAGTACCACCTTTTCGCCTCTTTCCATCACATAATCATCATATACAAGTACCTTCTAAAGACTAAATGAGAGGTGGTTAATACGACGACGACACGGAACATACGACCGACGGCGTAAAAAGTTTCGCCTCAAAAAAAAAAAGAAAAAGAAAAAGAAGGCGCATGCGGTGGATCGGTGATTCGTGGATACACAAAATTAAAAGATGATTGAACATGCTGAAACTTACCGTGCAATCCTTAGGCAGACGCTGTAGACTCTAAACGGCTGCACTTTGTAAAAAAAAAAAAAGGCGCGCAAAGGAATGAATCCGTGGTGGAAGTTGTCGCTACTCCAGAAAGGTGGAAATACCCCGTCGCGACAGCGGCCAGCCGCGGCTACCCACGGCTTGCGCAATACTCCACGCGCTCGCCTGTGTTCCTGCGCGCCATGGCTGTAGAGCAGCGCCGCCGCACAACTTCCGAACAAGTATGTAGTGCGTTTATAATTTTAATGCTGCCACAACGAAATCGCTGTGGTACGGACCGTTGCAAATTGTAGAACGTCACCAGCGTGACCAAGCGCCAATCCTGTGAACGGCACTATTTATTAGGCCCCTTCACAAAACTCTGGTTGGAGACGGGTTGGCGCGCAACAGAAAGCGCCGGCCACGGCACCTCTGCGGCTGCTGTTTTGTCGGCCGGACATGTAAATGGTATTCTCTAACAGTGTACGGACAGCACAACTCTCTGAACCGGCAATCTAGGCGGCGAATCTCCGCGGCCGACGAGGATAGTATTGCCCCAAGCTACCACTGACTCCTCAGAGGGTGAACCCTTCGTCTGCGTACTTTTCTGTTATTCCCGATGGCTGCCGTAGACTTGGACAGGTTGTGCTCGACGCTATCCAGTGTCCAAGCGGGCAAACTGTATTGCCTGGACGGTGACATTTCTCTTCCCATCCCGAAGATCACCGGAATGTCCGTTCCCGAAGCCATCGCCGCCATCCGCTCGAGCATCGCTCTCATGTCGGACGTGAAGAAGCGTCTGGAGTGCATTTGCGCGATTTATACCTGTCTTATGTCCAACGGGGCGATCGGTCCCTGGATTCTCTATCACGCCCCCGACGTCCAGGAGGCACTTTTGGACCGCTTCTTGCTGACGATGGATGCGAAGCACGTCCTCACCGACTCGCTGGCCATAACGGAAGAACGTATTCACGCGTGCTCGTTGGTTCCGGAGAGCGAAAACCCGACTACTGGCCACGACGTGCACTGCTTCACATTCTGGACTTCGTCTCCGTGCCTCGCACTCTACAAACCACGTGAGGGGTATTCCAGCGAAGTCCATAACGTTCTCGGCAACACTCTCGGCGGTGATCCTAAGGACTTCGAGCGAGGCGAATACTTCGACCAGGATGTGGCGCACAACGTGGCCATGAGCTTGGCTCCGTCGAGCCGAGCTTCGTAGGACGTCGGAGAACGGTGATATTTGCTTGGTTTCCCACAGACACCTTTTTTTACTGGCCGACACCGACTTACTGCACGGTAAGAAAAAAAAAAAAGCCGCGTATCTGCGCGTTTCGATGCAAATGTAATCGGAAAACGATAGTCTTCTGTGTGGAGGCGCTGTGTGAGATATGGACGTAGGGAGCCTACATGAACGGCCATTTTTAGGGTGATGTCAGCCTTTGACCCACTACATGCCGCCAACGCACCGCCGCCCGCCAAAACACAATGTTGCCAGACAGCAACGCCGCGCTGTCGCCCCATCTTGGTGCCCGCACTCACTGCGTCTACGCCTGGTTGCGTTTAGTTCTCAATAATACGGCGTCGAACGTTGCGGTAGCGTGTTAAACGCTGCCGGTGATGCCTTAGAATGCCTGGATGCTGCGTACCGCTCTGCACTAACCACAACAGAAAGGAAGGCGAATGTTCCGCTTCCCAGCGAGCCCTGGCCGACGACAACTATGGCTGGCTCAAGTGAAGCGAGACGGCTGGGAGCCCACCAGTGCGTCTCGTATTTGCTCTGTGAGTACTGCGTATTTCGTTCACTGTTTTTTCCTGCGGCACACGTATATGTGTTTCGCGGTGTTCGCGAATGAGTAGATAATCAAAGTTGTCGTTGCTGCGTCCACGCATTGCGAGTAGGAAGCCCACAAACGGGACGCGTCCGCGCGTTCGTACGGAGACGCGCTCGCTAGTCTGAGCTGTTGCCACGCTTGCGTTCGTGTCAGCGTAACCTCAGTATTATGTCGCAAGTGTTTGTGTGTGGCCTGCGAATTTCTTCGTGCGCTCACTTTGAGAACTGGGTCGCTTACATGACCCCGAGAACCGCCGCCGCCCCGCCGCGGTGGTCCAGTGGCTAAGGTACTCGGCTGCTGACCCGCAGGTCGCGGGTTCAATTCCCGGCTGCGGCGGCTGCATTTCCGATGGAGGTGGAAATGCTGTAGGCCCGTGTACTGAGATTTGGGTGCACGTTAAAGAACCCCAGGTGGTCAAAATTTGCGAAGCCCTCCACTACGGCGTCTCTCATAATTAAATAGTGGTTTTGGGACGTTAAACCCCACGAATCATCATCAACCGCCGCTGTCACTCGGTCGGCTCCTTTTTGTTGCACCGTACTTCGCGTAGCTGGAGGGAGCGGCGGCTGGCTCCAAAATGGCGGCGCACAGAAAACTATGCTGAATTTGGTGGAAGCTGGCAACAGCGTGCCCCGTTGCCCGCTGGTTTTGGCTGAGTTTCTTGAAAGCACTTATGAAGATGTCTAAAAAAAATGTTTCCACCCTAAAAACGGCCGTTCATGTAGGCTCCCTATATGGACACGTAGGAGTAATGCCGACAAACAGGAGATCGTACAGAACCTTGAGCTTTCGGCAAATGGCTGAACCGTGTAGTCCACAAGGTGCGTTTTCGTGCAGAGCGTCACTTTTTCATCGCACCGTAAGAAACACGTAATTCGTGTAAGGTGTAGAATTACTTAGGTTTTTCAGAATTAGGTATTTTTGTATTCCCAAGTCAAGAAACACACCACCTAATACTTGCGTATTGAGACTACTTGCGTTACATTTGTTTTGTTTTTCATCGTCAATGTTCACAAGTATGAACACTGCCACAAGATAAAGATGACTGGGTCATACGGAAGTGCTAAAACTAGGGCTGAATTGAGTGGTAGACAGACGCAGACCGAAATTTCTGCGTTCAAGTATCCTAACAAAGACTGTCGTCTTTAAAAAAAATCGTACCGTCTCTTGAGCACTTGCATAAGATGGCGAAAACAGCGTGAGCCATTCTCTTTTCGCTCCGTTGCATTGGTCTCTCCTGAAACCTTTGAACAACATACGTGGTGTCCATTGCTTCAGGTTTGACAGGATTTGAAAGCTTTCTGTCCCTAAGGTGGCCTTGTAGTGGGACCACTTTTTGACCAACCGACGATGTCATGTGGTGAGGTCATCCCGTGACGTCACAAGTTCTAGCCATCGGTGATGTCATCGACTTACGATTATGTCCACATCATTTGTGTCAATGCCGCTGACAGTCGGCTCTCGCATTTGACGAGGCATGTAATACTTTCTCCTTAACAAAAACAGTGGTGAGATCTGGAAAACGTGTGATCTATTCGTCCAGGCTGTGGGGATGCTGACACCCCCTGTAATGTGGTTTGCGCCGCGTGGCGCACGTGTCTCTCCCCAAAACCGCATTTCGGGTTACAACAACCGGGCGATAGATGGCGCTGTGTTCGCGTTGAGTACCATATCGTCATCATCATCATGGGGTAGCGCCGGCAGTGACCCCTGGCAGAAGCAAGCCTTGGTGGCAGGCGAGAGTTGAGCTAGTCTCTTTAGCGCGTGCCGGTTGCCGCGAACGGTTGTCCCTACCGTGGTTCCCCGGTGCTGGGCACCGCGGGCTGCGCGCCGGGGGACCCTTGTGGTAAGTCGAGCGTTGGCGACGCCGCCTTGGGTGTGTTATTGTGTTTGGCATGGAGTGTATGGTAAATTGTGTGCGGATGTTCTAGCGTGTTAATTACGATTGATGTATAGATTCGGCGGACAATTTCGTCGTTCAAAAAGTAGCTAAATAAATGTGTGATTGTTGTTTGGTTTGTACCGACCATGTCTGCTATGACCTTTCACTCCAAGAGCGTGGTGTGGCGTGGCACTCGCCAATTCGAGACCACAGAAGGTGTAGGTGATGACAAGCGTGTTCGCAACAAAAATCTATTTTTTCGATAAGCAATTCATTTTGAAGTTTGTGGGAGCCCTATTTCATGTGCAATAGTTTTTTTAACGCAGTAAGGGAAATTCGGAAGCAGATTTGTGCGTCTGAAATGTGCGCATCTCTTAGCTGACGTTCTAAATTGTGAATAATTGCATTCGCGTCACTCAAGTAAACAGGCTGTGTTGCGATGAAAATGCAGCAGTTGCTACCCTTAAAAGGTTGCTTGCTAACTACACAGCGATATATATATATATAGATATTTGATTTCCCCGAAGAACACCACAGTTACCGCAATGAACATCACAACAAGAAATATTGTGTTACCCTTTAGCGTTGTTTGCTGAATTGCTGCTCCAACGACTCTTCGACGAATATATATTGACCCCCCAAAAACGCTCCCGTTACTACTTAAAGGGACTAATACACAGGGCTCGTCAAATGATTCATTTTTCTTGGCGTGTACGTTTTCAAATGGTATGGCAGTACCTTCGATGTTTTGATTAATGCGCTATGTGTTGTCTTTCCTTGTGTTGAACACAGATAGCACGCAAAAAAATATTATTTGACGAGAATGACTAGGGCGAAAAAAAAAACGGAGCATACGAGAAAAGCACACAAAAGACATTTTGTTTTTGCGTCAAGCAATTCTCGTGAATATGCACCAACTAGGCCCTCGAAGTTTACGATTTATTTTGTTCGTTTCACGCGACTGGCAACATTGCTAATTTTAGAATTGCTTCCTTGCTTTGTTATGCTTTCCAGCCTGAAGACTTTCTCTTGAGAAACCAATGGGAAACTGCATCGACCAGAGCTACGACTCCCTCCTCTAGGGCCGGAAAACGTTGTTAGTAGCTTAAGGGCTGTGCTGAATCATCACCTTCTGCGTTCCTTACTTAGAACTTTGACTCAACTGCCTAAAAAATATTTGTGGTACTTTTAAACTAACCAGCAAACCTTACGATGACTTTTTTTTGTTTTGACCGCGTGTACATTATGTTTTGACTGCCTGTAACCTTTAGAAGCACCTGAAAGTTATACTTAGTTTCTGTGCACTTTTGCTTCATAAGTGTGTTACATGGCTTGTGATACGTGACCGAAATATCAGAACGTGTGCTCTCCACTTACATTGTGACCCGTTGCGTCCAGCATTAGACGGATCGCCAGTACAAACTGTCACCAAGATTACTTCGAAGCGGCTGAAATGTTTTGAGAAATGAGCCGAATAAAACGAATTTTATCGAGACGGTAGTGCGTTGTGGGGTTTCTTCTCTTTAAGTACCGTAAAGCAACACAGTTAAGTTTTCGAGTGCTACGTTTTTCTTGTCATTAAATCGCTTTCGGCCGGCCCCAACATGGCTCCCGTAAGATTCAATACACTGGGAATGTTCCTTATTCTTGAGCTGTTTTCCACACTGCTGAACATATTGAAGCTTGTGCTCACTACAGCTGCCCATGCTGCATTTTTCATTACGCTGCTTTAGGTTTACAATTACGATCTTTTTCTTTATTAGCCTAAATTACATTATTAGTATTTTAGTAGGCATTTCTAAGGCTGTGATTAGCCTGCACATTTGCCTGTGTTGCACCTTCGTCACTAGACAACACTTCGCAGTGTCTTTAGCCGTTTGGGCATAGTAAATACATGTATGAATATAACAAGCAAAGTTCCCTGGATGAGCTGATTATTCTATCGCACGCGTGTGTGTGTGTTTGTGTGTGTGCTTAGATGTTATCGGAACGTGCAAAGGTCCAAAATAAATGTTATTGTCTGGCTTGAGTATATCTTGGCACACGAAGAGTCAGCCTGTAATATGCTTTAACGTGGCCTATCACACCCTGGAAAATGTGTCTGGTTTTTTCCATTAAAACGAACCTCTGCCTATTGAAAATTATCGTATAGTGATCGACTCCGGCAAAGATCTGTTCTGGCGGGTACAAGTATAACCATCACTGAAGCATTAATTCCGCTGCCGAGCCAACTTTAAAAAATCGCAGCATATCCACGGGGTGAATGATGGACAGTGGGGCGAAGCATCCGTCCGTCTGTGTGACCGTCCCTGCGTTCGTCCATGCGTCCGTCTATCCTTCCGTGCAGCCATCCGTGCGTCCGTCCGTGCATCTGTCTGTGTGTCCGTTCGTCCATCTAGTCGACACTCCAAGTACCACCATCTCGCATCTTTTCATCATATATTCCGCATATAGAAGCACCGCCATCCAGCGGACATTGGCACACGCACACTTTCTTACGGCTTGCGCTCCTTGTCTACTTTCCACCTTTAACCACCTCGAGTTCATGGTATATACTAGTTCACTGTATTCATGGCACTGCGGCCCAACGCTCGCTAAACCTTTCTAAAACCAAGGAGGTTACGCCAAGCGAGTATAACCTAGCAACCCTTTTTTGTCAGATAGTGCTCAATGTATACATGCCAATGGCTGCTAATTGGGAATGAGAGACAGGAAAATTCGGCTTTTAGGTAACGCGCACGCTTCGAATTTTTGATTGTTCAACAACGCACAGGAGAAATCTCCCACCGGCACCACCTTGCAGGTCAAAGTGTAAGACTGGTTACGCACTACGACTACAACGAGGGACTAACGGTTGCTGCTTTGAGGAGCTTCGCCCCTAAAACACTCGCGGCAGAGATTCCTGCTCAAAAATCTCACAGAGTGCCAAAGCCTTGAGAAACACCGCGACGCGTTTTTTTTTTCCGTATGCAGACATTATTGATTGTAGATGCGCCCAGGAATGATATTGTGATAGTAGCAGCGCTTACTTTTTACATCATATCATAGCAGAGTGCACAAAAAATAAGGTGGGGGAGAAGTGGGGGTGTTGTTCGAAAAAATTCTGGGGTGGGGTTGACCCTCCTCTCTTTTAAATACGCCACTGCAAGCGCTGTAAGCTCATATCGGTGAACAGAACGTTGGACGTTGACAATCTGAGAAGCGGCCAAGAGCAACGACTTTTACGCATGCATCATCGAAGATTCCAGCGCCATCGCTGCAGTGGTCGTGCATGTTGTACCCGGGCATTGCGGTATCCCCGGAAACGAGAAGGCTCACAGATTAGCGCGCGCTCATCTCCTCACCGCGCTAGCCAGAGCTTCCGATACTCCTTCCACTTTTCTGGCTACCCCACCCGAGCTAGCAGATCCGATAGCAGATAAGCACATTACCAAACAACGTCGCGCCGCCTACCTCACAGCAGTGGGTAATCCACTCTCGATACCATTGCTTCCTTCGAAGGTATTCACACGGAGAGAGTCTGTCCTGCTTCGGAGAATTCAGGCAGGAACACTCCTTACCCCTTTCTTGCTGAACCGTTTCCACAGGGGTGACACGCCACCACCCGTGACAGGTCTCTGCTCCACGTGCAACTGCCGGGCTGATCTCAACCATTTGTGCTGGGAGTGCCCTGTGTACAACCCGCCTAGGCTCCGTGCCCTGGCCACCATAAAACGGGGACCCTGGCCTTCTTCTCTCCGGACATGGGCCTGCCCGGAGCCTTCGCCCCCTGATCGCGCCATCGAGTTCTGGCGAGCACTCATCATGTTCCTCCAGGACCCGGCCGCGCCACCGGTTGGCGACCGGCTCCGCGACAGCCACAAGATTCAAGCCATTCAAGCGGCCCCCACTTAGCTGCCTCCATGACGTCCGGTAATAAAACGGAGGCAGCTCTACCCCCCCCCCCCTGCTATAGTGCCCTGACTGTCCACCGCAGCGCCTTCGGCGCGAACAAAGTGGAATAAACATGGTTTCATTCATTCATTCATGTTGTACAAATAACTCCAACGCGTCGAGCACGTGACCGCATCAAAAGGTTTCATAAAACTATCTAAATCGTTCTCAGTCACTCGGACACTCGCTGCTCAAGGCAGCAGCTACATTGCCATGAGGTGGTAACATGAAAGAGGAGAGATAAGAGTGGGTGCAGCAATACAAATGATACAAATACGTGAGATCAACAGCTTTCAAAGCGTCGGCCAACTTAAAGACGCATCACTAATTCAAAAATACGACGTGACGCAGAATTCTAAACTCAAAATCCTTCATGAGACGTCGATTGGTCCGTGAAGAGTGGTCGTCTTTAAGCTGAAAGATGAACTAATCGAAAGAAGTTCATTTCACCGTTTGACTATTGGGCCAAATGGTAAATACGCTGCATGCACGGTGAGCGGTTACTGCACTCGTGCAGTTCTGCAAATCACCGAAACTTCAGGAACAGCAACGAATTTGTCAGGCGCACATGGGCGACGTGCCACGCTTGTAACTGTGCTTAATTACCTAGTGTAGCGTGTCTCATAGGGACAAATTTAATAAGCACATTATGCGAGCACACTGCAGTCATCTGAAAACGGAATTATGTGCTGAAGACATCGCTTTGTGCTTGCGCACATTTTAGAACACCTATTCATAACTTGATTAGGCAGTGAAACCGCTTACGACCGTTGGTGCGGAACATTGATGCGTCAAATTCAACACTGCTCGCCACCCTTTCTAGCACATAAATACTTCTGTAAGAAAGAATTGTTATCGCATTAACCTCGTTCATAAGCATGTGTTATTCAGGAAAGGCCGCGAAGAACTTGAACAAGCCTAAATGTTTACTTCTTGTGCAACTGCGACGCTGAAATTAAGAAACAAGCGTAGGGCTCTTGCAAGATGGCTGACGAGTATATATTTTACGAAATGAAGGCAATAGTTGCTAAGCTGTCAATTGCCGTCAATCGCAGGAGTCGATAGCGACTTCGCGGTAATAATTTTCCGACTCCATCAAGCGCCTTGTACACACATCTTTGTGGTTCCACAATCTGGCTCTTCATTCAACATACGTTGAATCACAATTTGTACATCCAATTGAATCATAGTACCACCTACGGATTCGCGCACGTGCAACTCACGAAAGCGTTCCAGAGGTACAAGCGGCTGTCGCTCGCATCGGCGACAATCCAGCAAACGATACAGGAGTGATACGTATTCGTAAAAAAAAAAAAGTTAATGCAAGACAACGCACAAACACTCGTAAAACATTGCGACTCAGATGATTATTGGGGCATTTTTCTTTCGAATAATCGATCGATATGTTGGATTCAACGTCCCAAAACCACCATATGGCCACGAGAGACGCCGTAGTGGAGGGCTCCGGAAATCGCGACCACCTGGGGTTGTTTAACGTGCACCCAAATCTGAGTACACGGGCCTACAGTATTTCCGCCGCCAACGGAAATGCGGCCGCTGCAGGCGGGATTCGATCCCGCGACCTGTGGGTCAGCAGCTGAGTACCTTAGCCACTAGACCACCGCGGCAAGGCTTTCTTTAGAATAATAAGTCGTACATGCACTAGATGTAAAATTCCTTCGTCTTGCTCTTTTCTTCGTCTTCCGATGAGAGTACACGCGTTGTCTGAGTTCAACCGCAGACCTCAATCGTTGTCGTACAACGGTAAATGGAAAGCTTGTTCTTTTTTTTTTGCACACGCACAATGCAACGTATACAAAGAATTGCATATGTTGCATTGTATATATGAATCACATATGTTGCACCGCAATGCACCATTTAAAAAAAAACAGCGAAAGGTAACGGTTAGGACAGCTTCTTCCCGATTGACTTAGTACTCAATTCTACTCCACTACCCCGGTTTCCAGTAATGTCAACAGTGACAAGAACTCCAGCAGGTGGAAATACAGTATGCAAAGGTAATAAACTTTCGTCGTTGTAATCGGACTAGGTGCCGTAATTAATATCTCACAGCGTGCTAATACAGTTGTCTGCGCTCAGGAACAGTGCGCGATTACACGTTAAACACAACGGTGTCCTCGACGTGGAGTAGGTCGACTATTATACGAAGTACTCACGTGACGTCATCCGCAAGGGGCGCTAGAGCGGCAGTCGCCATAGTTCTGGTCTCGCGCGAAAGCATCGTCGTAGTACCATAATCAAAGTCCTCGACAGCACGTGCTTTAGGTTGATATTTTTCCAAGAAAACGGATTGGTGGGGTGCAGTGACGCCAAATGTCACGCTGTCACTTGCCGGATCCCTGACGGGCCGGCGCACTCACTGGCGCCACCTGGCGGGTAGAGCACAGTAAATACCCTTATACAGGTTGGCATTGCGCCTCATAGCGAGGAAGCTACCTGTTAAAATCACACGATGCCATGCTCATATTTACAAGTAAAGAACGGCTAATCGCCCAGCAGATGGGAAAAACGGGCTAAGAGAAAAAAAAAGAAGAAAGGCCTAACGCACAACAGAACGCGTAAGTCTTTGCTGGGTGAGTTCGGATACGATGATGCTGGGGCTAAGTGTTTTTCATTACAGCCCGCACCGGTCCTTCCTCAGTTGAGAACTGGGGAATAACTTCTTAAGGACTTTAAGAAAGTTTAGTACCCACCTATGCACCGGTAAGCTTTCTGCGCTGTTGAACGAAAACGCTCCGCAACAGATTTCGTCAGCACACAGGCGCTCGGGCCTGCCATGCAGAAACAGCCTGGTGTTACGCGTGCTAGCAACATCGTGCAAATCTCACAATACTCGCTCAGCTAACGCTGGGACTACAAATTTGCGCAGATGCGAACTATTGAGTATAGGGCGTGCCAGGGGGCGTCAGCTGTTTCGTTCGCCAGTGCCGGTTTGTTTCCCCCTGGACATTTGACGTCACTTCCGTGAATACGTTTTGCTAGACATTGAGATACGATAAGGCCTCTCCTGAGTTTTCCTTGCTCTATGCGTTTTACAACAGGGAAGACTGCACAAATGAAGCGTTTCTTCAAATAAGGGGAGGCTTCTCAAAAACTCTTCACCACTCGTGTTCGCCAGAATGCACAAACTGCTAACTTGATTAATAATAGAATGGAGTGGGCCTTGGCTACATATAAAAGAGTAGATACGTAAAACACCAAGTAAAAGTACGAATCGTTGCCAATTTCTAAACGCCTCGTGCACGTTTCATACATCACGGGCATTCCCCGCATGTCTGCACCACTGCTTGTTTTCATTTATTTTATCACAATGACACCCATTCCTGCTAGATCTATTATTAAGAACGTGAGTAGCACCTGACTCAGCAGGTAGGCGTTTAAGTACTCGTGGCAGGGTAGTGAGTGGCAATGCGTCGGCTGCGTTCAGGAAAAACAGTGTCTGTTGCTCTGATGAAGACCTGTCTTCGTGCGCGTCGGCCATCGGGACGCTTTTCAACCTCACTCTAGACATTAGGCAAGCTGAAGGTGGACGAAAGCCGCATCATTACACTCTTCTTGGCCACATCAACGCCGTGCAAAAATAGTTACGACCGAAGTTTCCGTTCCTGAAGCAAGGAGGTAGGGTTCATCTCTGTCATAGGCCGACGTCAAACTCGACACGAAGCTTCCGTAGGAACCGTTAACATTACGGAGAGCAATGACGTACGTGGATGCATGGATGCACTGTGCTTGCACCTTTCTAGGGTGCCGCAACACGACCTGGGACTCCTGGACGAGCAGGGTCTCCCTAGCCTTCCAAGGCTCGGCGACAAAACTGTACCACAGGCCGTCATCTCTGGTCGTGTCCTTACACAATCCATGACAGAGATGTACGCGCGTCTGCACTTCGCAGCCCACTTGTACAGCTTTCTGGCCAATATGGACGTCATACGGCCCTGGGAGCTCTATCTCGTGGGCCAGATAAAGGACCGCAGCGACGTCATCGGCGACATCCTCAAGAAAATGCGGCGCAACAATGTCTTGGGCGCGTTCACAAAGGCGACGGAAAACGTCTATTGCAGTTGCCTGCTCGTCGCCGATGACGGTGGAGGCCATGACTACAAGCCTCACTTGTTCGCCACCTGGCGTACAGAGCCTTTCATAGCAGTTCCCGAATCGCCCGAGGGACAATCACCGTCGCTCGCAAGCGCCCTCGGACAGGTATTCGGCCCACATCTGGATTCCTTCCGTTGCGGCGTTTACCAAGACCTGATGTCGGCGCATGCTGTGGTCGTCCGGTTGTTCCCGTGATGCCGTTGCCAGTTCCCGTGCATGTTGTCCATGGAGAACGAGGAAACGATTGTCTTCATTTTGGCCTGTGATCTTATTCCGTAAGTCAACTTTCTAAGTTGTTTAGCTTTCCTTTCTAAATCCAGCGCAGTTGCTCTGCCATCGGTAAATTTAAGCCCACGATCCTTTCAACCAACACTGAAATGAACAGGTATCCATCCTGTCGTCTATAGGAACCACGTATATATAGCTGCATAATTTAAGCACCTGACCTATTTAGGCACATGACAAAAAAACTGACAGGTGCCCGCCATGTCATACGTGGGAACTACGTATCATGACTGTTAATTTTTATTTAAGCAGTTATCCAGTGCCATTGGTTAAGCAACCCTGACTTGAAGCATTGTTGGGCATGAAAAATTTTCTGATGCGGTTTCGTTTTGATGACGTATTCACTCGTATGTAGATGAACACGAACGCTAAAAAAGAACTCATCTAACTGTCCTTCGCTGGAAAAAAACTCTGGTGACGCATGCTTGTACAAATTAATCCTTCAAGCGGAGCCATTAATTGCTGGACCCATAACAATGCTTGCAAACCCAATACGTCTTGCTGTGTGCCCTCAGTGTTACCACTGTTAACTATTAAATGTCGTTGACTTGTACCAATTCATTTTAATCACAATGAAGAAATGTTACATTATTTCTCTGCTTTGCAGCACCAAGACAGTGCCATGGCCTTCGACGGACTAGCGTTTTTGCGAAAACCACTCCACCAAGTAAAACACCAGACCATCAATCATCGAAGCCAAGAAAGCTCCTGATAAGTACCACGCCTGTTCGAAACACTGAGAAGGAAGCGAAAGGCGTATTCGAAGTGTCTGTATTGAACAGTCATTTATTCGACGTCTCATTTTTAATCTACATTTTTTTACGTTACTTTTAGCCCGATACGTCTTAAATATCCTGCAGTCCGCTTCTTTGAGACTCCCCTTTAAGGGTTAGTGCCAGCCAGGCGGAGGACATGACCCTAAGCTCACTCTTCACAATGTGTAGTCACCTGCATCACGAGACATCTTTTTCACTTCTTAGCTCTGTGACGATGCCTCGATGGAGAGGCCGAAAGTTGTCCACGTATGTGTCAATGTCACCCGACGCAAGCGGCCGCAATAGCACCTCTGCTTTTGGTATATAATGAAAGACAACAGATCACGGCATCGATTAGCCGATTACAAGAACTCAGATGCTCTGGCGCTTTAATAAAGTTCTTTGTATGCATGTATGCACTCGTGTTTTGTGGTACGTTTGCTTTTCAACCGTACCTCTTCGAGTCAAATGCCTTTAAATATTATCAAATATTATTATTGCTAGGGTGGCACATTTTCAGATTTCAGTATACGTGCTTGAAGCCCCCGGGCATGCGTATAGCTCAATAACTTGCGCAATGCATCGCAACAGCCCAGCTCGGGCGATAATTAGCGCGGTATCCCGTACAGGGATGCCACCTCATCAGTGGCGTTGCATATATTCTTGCAGACCAGCCCAAACCTCTCATGCCCGAAACGGCGAGTCTTCCGGAAAGTGGGACGCGACAAAGAGTATTTGGCCGGGAAACATGCACTAATACTTTGGATTTAACGTCCCAAAAACCGCGACATGATAATGCTGTGCTCCGGGGTGCTATGTAGGATCGGCCGAGTTACGCGAAACTATGGATTTTCGAGTAAAGGCGACGACCCCTTTTGAACGGGCCAACAGTATACGCAAGTCAAATCCACCCGTCAGCGCGCTGCGTTTGATTGGTTACGATGGAACTAGTCATCGGGTCAAGGACGGTCGACAAGGCCCCGCCGCGGTGGTCTAGTGGCTAAGGTACTCGGCTGCTGACCCGCAGGTCGCGGGTTCGATTCCCGGCTGCGGCGGCTGCATTTCCGATGGAGGCGGAAATGTTGTAGGCCCGTGTGCTCAGATTTGGGCGCACGTTAAAGAACCCCAGGTGGTCAAAATTTCCGGAGCCCTCCACTACGGCGTCTCTCATAATCATATAGTGGTTTTGGGACGTTAAACCCCACAAATCAATCAAGGACGGTCGACAAAGTCCGGCGGTGTTTTCAAACCAGATGCATCTTTCGTTTGTTCGTCGCTGCACTGAGTGCAGAAGTGCACTCATGCAATAAAAGTGCCAGAAACTTTTCGTGATGATATTTATAGAGGGACGGGGCGTTTGTATTTACTTTGAAGCTTTCAATGCCTGCGCTAAGTCTGTTTCAGAATAATCAGCATGGTGGCCTCCGAGATTAGCGCCGGCAAAGCGTCTTATACAACATCGCGACCACACCTAAGCCCGAGGCCACGTGGTAATTATCACGGCCAGCCAGTACATTCTAGCACGCTGCTCGGCCGGTGCGCGTATTTTTTGTTGTCCGCTAGCACCCGAGCATGCGTGGCCGGCTGATTAGGTATTTGCCTGGACATAATACTTAGCTAGATAGGCCAGTGCATGTTATGACCAAGCTAATTACGCCAAGTCATGGGAAGGCTGAGGCAAGGGCATTATTTTGACTCGGTGATGATAAGAGATTCAACGGTTGGCTACGATAAAAATTTGTCCCTAGATTACTAAAAGGGAGCCTGCTTACCCGAAAGGGTGAAGCAGACAGCGTGATATGAACATGTCTTAATGTTATTTATTTACCCATACTGCAGTCTCAGTTTTTTGAGACATAACAGGTGTAAATACAGATGTTCAGCAACTCGAAGAAACACAACTTAACAAAATGCACGTTTAAACAATTTTGTTTTTCAAACTCCTCAGCACTGAGCCTGCGTACAGACTGATCAGGCTTATTTCAAAAAATCCACGTTCCGCACTGAAAAAAAGAAAAGACAAGAATTCAGAATATATCTAACGAGGAAAATGTTTAGGGGAATTTTAAAACGGTAAGTGCACGAGCTGGTTGGCATGTATGCATATTTATTATATTTCCAATGCGTATATATTTGTTCAGATGAAGTAAACGCTCATGTTGTGACGCTGTTCCGTCCTGTCGTCTTTCTTCTCTCGTTCAGCCGTGCTGTTTTTTTTTTACAAAAAATTTGGGGATCAATTAGCCGGGTACGGTGTGCAGAAGGTGCAATGAAGGATATGGGTGCTAGAACACTCGATCTGATGTGACCGATCTTGTGCAGGAGGATGACACAATTGCGAGTTCGCCGATGTTCGAGAATGGCCGCACCGATAAAACATGCGCATACAAAGTGAGCGAGAGACACTGGTCAAAGCGAAAAAATAGAAGTCTTATTACTTCTTTTTTAGCGGATTCTACATAGCCATGTCACGGCAGTGTTGAGGTGACCAAACAAACGACTATTATGTGAGTATGGTCGAAGCCGTACGCGCTGTAAGTACGCATTTTTTTTTATCTGGAGTTGCCTATAGCGTGCGCCGGGAATACCAGTTTTCGAAGAGCTCGTTGCAGATTGTTTCGACGTGCTGTGCCATTTCAAATATGTATAGCGAGAGTTACACCAACATATTTGAATTCCGTAAGACGTACTTGACTTACACGGTCATTAGACATATATATATACATATATGAAATTTTAAGAAGCCGTTCCTTATTTGAACAAATCGTGACTACACAGTCTTTTGAACTTCATATATATACTTGTCATGTTACATTTCGGTCACAAAACAGCGAAATAAGGCTATTCAGCGCATTAAAATCCCGCGAATCACAGATGGTTTTACAGATAACGCAGTCATCTGCATACGATAGATAACTCAGCCATCTGAACACATGCAGTATCATCTGCATACATTCGAAGTTTAATTTGAGTGCTACCGATAATTGTCACTTCATCATTTATAAAAATAATAAACAAAAGCAGTCTAAACACCAAGCCTTGAGGCGCACCTGATGCGATCTGTACGTAAGACTACTTCAGATGGTTAAACGTTACAAGTTTCCAGCGTGACCACATCTGCTATCCAATAAACCAGCATGTTGTCGCAAAAAAAAATCTGAAGCTAAAATTTCGGCATGAAAAACTATGCGAGAGGCTTTGGAATAATCAATGAATATGGCACCAATCTGTCTTCGGTCGTTAGGAAAGAAGCAATGCCGTGCGTGAATCCGAGAAACTCTGTTGCAGTGCAATAGCCAGCACGAAAACCGTGTTGTGATCGGTAAAGTTTATTGTGTGCGTTTAGGTACTCTGAAACGTATTTGCCAGTGACACGTTCCAAAAGTTTGGAGCTGGTGAAAAGCAAAGATATTGGCCTATAATTTGGTATTTGTTTGTTTCCGGGCTCAAATACGGGCACAAAGTTTGCTAGTTTCCATACCTGGGCTTATTGCAGAAATTATTTATCTTTTTTTTTCAAATATTATAGAGTAAGATAATTAGCACACCATTCTGAATATCACTAAATCAATAAAGGTGGCGTTATTCGTCTACGAGTATAAGACGCAGCTTCGTAGGAAGAACATTCTGTGGCAAAACAAATTCTCGGATGTGGTTACATAAACGAGTTTACGTATAAGGATTACGGGCGCCCACACCTCGGGCTGTTGAACGAGTCTTTTCTTATTCTCGTATATCGTGCCTTGAATCGACAAGGTCGTGAAACGTGGAATGCATCCACCCAGCCGTGTTCATGCGCACACGTTCAACGTAGAACTGTTTGCAGTGTGTTCAAGATGCAAAACGGTAAAGTTAGCATCCTATATATAGTAAGGCGGCAACAAAACCAACCCACGATATAGACGATAACAGACAGATCTTAAACTTGCCTATTCTGTCGACTTAAAATTTCCCGTTTAAAATGCCCCCCAAACAACCCCTGAAAGCGCGAAGAACGAACGCATTATTTTTTCCCGCGTTTTTCGCTCTTGCCGCGCAATATGTGATTGATTTATTGATTGATATGTGAGATTTTACGTCCCAAAACCACCATATGATTATGAGAGACGCCGTAGTGGAGGGCTCCGGAAATTTCGACCACCTGGGGTTCCTTAACGTGCACCCAAATCTGAGCACAGGGGCCTACAACATTTCCGCCTCCATCAGAAATGCAGCCGCCGAAGCCGGGATTCAAACCCGCGAACTGCGGGTCAGCACCTTAGCCACAAGACCACCGCGGCGGGGCGCCGCGCAATTTGTGACGCCAGCAGTTTGTTCACCTGGCGTCAGGATGAAGTGGGCTTTCGATTGGTCGGTATACGAGACATGTCTGTTGTAAAATGTCGCCTACCTTTTGTTGTCACGCTGTTGCGTGCCCGTTCCCCATTTCCTCGCATCACTGTCATGTGCGAAAAACTGATCTCACTTTGTTTTTTGTTGATTCGTGACTGCGCAAGCGGAGGCACCAGCGTGTAGTCGAAAAGCGCGAAATCCCGACTGGCCCAAGGCTTATTGCGGACACTCGAAGTGTTTTATGAACAAGCGAGTGGCGAGCGGGAGATATCATTTGTAGTAAGGGTAGTAAAGGCGATAAATAAAACTAATGTCTTCCTTGTAAACTGGGTGTGCCATGAAAGACTTCGCCACGTGACGCTACAATTCTGGGTCGGTTGTGGGTCCGGGTGTAACCCTTTACCAACTCATTCAGCTATCGCATTGGTATGACTGACTCATCCAAGAATGACAAGTGCAACTGTGAAGAAACTTGACTGTCGTACTGTGTCACAGCCCTGACTTCGAACAAGATTGGCGGACTCTCCAGTGTACCTTGAGGAGAGTGGATGATGGTCCCTTTACTAAGGAGAAGATCTTGGGTACACGGTCTTCAAGTACATCAGCCCAGAAAGCCACACGAATTCTACAATTCTGCCAGGCAATATCACTGAGCAACCCCCTGTGAAACCCTGTAGTATGCGGTGGTGGTGGTAGTGGGAGTGGGTAGAAGAGGAGAAAGGCATCTAATTTCTGCAGCCCGGTCGGGAGCACGGCGCAATGCCTGTATGTGTGGTGTGCAATGTGCATCTATCTATCTATCTATCTATCTATCTATCTATCTATCTATCTATCTATCTATCTATATATCTATCTATCTATCTATCTATCTATCTATCTATCCATCTATCTATCTGTCTATCTGTCTATCTGTCTGTCTGTCTGTCTGTCTGTCTGTCTATATCTATCTATATATCTATCTATCTGTCTATCTATATCTATCTATCTATCATCTATCTATCTATCTATCTATCTATCTATCTATGTATCTATCCATATATCTATCTATCTATCTATCGCTCTTTTCCCACCGCGGTGGTCTAGTGGCTAAAGTACTCGGCTGCTGACCCGCAGGTCACGGGTTTGAATCCCGGCAGCATTTCCGATGGAGGCGGAAACGTTGTAGGCCCGTGTGTTCAGATTTGGGCGCACGTTAACGAACCCCGGGTGGTCGAAACTTCCGGAGCCCTCCGCTACGGCGTCTCATAATCATATGGTGGTTTTGGGACGTTAAACCTCAGAAATCAATCAATCAAGTAATCTATCCCTCGCTCTCATATCGCACCAGCAGCGACACGATGCGTCACTATATCGAAGCAAAGAAGGATTCCAAAGCTTAGTACACGCGTAGCAGAGGTCCATGCAGGCTGTGCATGCATCTAGGCGTTTCGCGTACAAGATTGCCACTGTTGATTGATTGATATGTGGGGTTTAACGTCCCAAAACCACCATATGATTATGATAGATTGCCACTGTGATGAAGCGAGTCTTGAGTATCACCGATGCCTCGAGACACGTCGTTAGAGGACATGCTAAACACGTGTGTGTCGCACCTAATTTGCGATACCTGCCAATTAAAACCAACTACGGAAGCTATTAAGCAAAGAGGGCCGGGGTAGACGCACGCCCTGTTCAATGAAGGAAAAGTTGGTAAATCCATCGTAGTGCTTTTTATTTAGGCACACCTGCAAACCAGACACATTTAAACTTCAGGATGATTGTCCGATGCTGTAGAATCTAATGCGGAGGGACTTGAGTCATTAGTAAGTCGATTTTTGTAACAGATACACTTTTTAGATGAAGTATAGAAGATCTTTGTCAGTTTTTACTGTTTATATATCGGTGGCGTGGATCATTCGTTGCTCAAACTTATCTGTTTAGAATGAGGCTGCCCCGCCGCGGTGGTCTGGTGGCTAAGGTACTCGGCTGCTGAACCGCAGGCCGCGGGATCAAATCCCTGCTGCGGTGGCTGCATTTCCGATGGAGGCAAAAATGTTGTAGACCCAATTGCTCAGATTTGGGTGCACGTTAAAGAACCCCAGGTGGTAGAAATTTCTGGAGCCCTCCACTATGGCGTCTCTCATAATGATATGGTGGTATTGGGACGTTAAACTCCACATATCAATCGAATCATCAATAAGATGAGGCTCACAGCAGGTACATGGCAATACCATGGCTTTTTGTGAAATACCGAACCTTTTCTTAGCCACCAAAAGTATGAGATCTCATACGAATCTCATAAAAAGAGCTCTATCCCATAAGCTGCTGCATCCGTAAATTCTTTTAGAAACAACGCTGTGCTGTTTTAGGAGTGGGTAGAAAGAACTAAATCACAGATTCGCAGGTATGCAGTCAGAATGCACTAGTCTTATTGCTTACTTACACACCAAGTTCGACCTCGTGAAAATAAAGAAACACAAAACAAAGGCTCCATTCATAATGTACAGAAAGATTTGCACCGGTTGAATTGAATTTATTGCGCGTCGCGTAATCAATCCTGTAAATTGCTGCAGATAATCCAAATCAGGTATGCAGTCAGAATGCACTAGTCTTATTGCTTACTTACACACCAAGTTCGACCTCGTTAAAATAAAGAAACACAAAACAAAGGCTCCATTCATAATGTACAGAAAGATTTGCACTGGTTGAATTAATTTAATTCCGCGTCGCGTAATCAATCCTGTAAATTGCTGCAGACAATCCAAATCATCCTTAAGAAAAAACATGCCCAATGAAAAATTTCTTCACATGTGCATTTATGATTGAGTGATGTAATCAGCGGCGCGTGAAGGCAATATTTGCGTCACACGGACTTCCTGATTAGTCCAACTGTCACTCCATCCAAGACTTGGGCGTGGCTGCACTGCAGTACATCTGGCAGAGCAAGCCAGAAAATGAGAATCATAGAGTTCCAAATACGGTGGCTGGAGGTGGGGGGAGGGAATAAAGCTCTTAAAAAAGAAAATTAATTAGAAGCATCATTGCACTCTTAGTATTTATGCACTAATGAGTACCATCAATATCTCGCTTCGGGCCCCTACTCAAATGAGACGGTAATAAACGGGCGGCCTAATGAGCTAACATAGAAGCGACTGTCATTATCATTCCACGCCGACTGAAATTTCAATCCCGCAAGTAATATTCCATAGCGCGTCGCCAAGGACCTTCTGCTGCCAACGAAGAAAGCTATGCTAGCGTGTTATTGCAAGAGCGGTGTGAGTGTGTCACTCCTTGCGTATTCCGGAGGTAACCGATTCACATTCCAAACGAGCTTGCCCATTTCTGGATTTCTCAACAATATTCGCAATCCGTTGTCTTGAAAACGAAAATAAGCTTCTCGCCGACGGGGAAAATCAGTTTTTAATGTTTGTAATACTGCTGATTTTTTCAGACTGCACGAGCAGCTTCTCTTGAATAAATCTGGAACTCGCGATGTATTCCTGTAATATATAGGACTATGTGCTAAAGCACTGACCGCCACAGCCTTTAAATAGGAGGCTTGCAACAAGTACAGTTCGTTTACCTATCGTAGCATCAAAAAATACCAATGAAAATTGTTGTCAGAAATATTTTTGCCACTTTAATATTATTGAACAGCCACATCGCGAGTAGGGCTTCAATATATCCGACCATGCTAAGCATAATGAATGCCTCGAAAGTGTCTCCCGGGCGTCCAGTGTTACTTTATTCTTTGTCGGACACGGAAAGCCTTCTCGGGAGTCTGAACGATCTGCCCATTCCAATCAAGTTCGTTCCTACTTCAGTGACAAGCCTGTGCGCTGAATTCTATGGATATAATTCAGATCATTGCAGTAAAGAGCTCGAAATCGATAATGATTTCAATAAGCTACCGGAGTACAGATTGATCTTTCTGCTTGACACTTGGTCCGAGGTGCCGAAGTATACCAAGAAACGGTTGATGCAATCAACTTTGGAGCACAAGAAAAACCTAATTTTCGCATCGGTGAAGTCCCATACCGGAGTCCGACGAGACGTTTTCAACGCTTATTGCGAAGTGGTAACCGTCACCGATGCAGATATTAGTGCTCCCGAGGACAGGTATCGCCGGTGTGACTCGCGAAAGACGGTGCAGGCGTCAGACTTGTTCACCGAAGATAGGTCCGAAGGGAGTTTCCCCAAAGGGCACAAGTTACGAGTAATAATGAAGGATCGAAAATGGGGTGGGAGGAACCTGAAGCCGGAACGCTTGGCTCTTGTCGACGCATACAGATCACTGAACAACACCATTGACGAGGCGAGAGGAACCATATTTTCTTTGCTCACAATCGGTGCGGACTTGTACACTCCTCCGGTGCGAGCAAGCGTTTCTCTTATCCCTGACGTATTCGTCGGTGCCCAGTATTCACCGGCACCGCTTTGTTTCTTCACTGCAATGGAAACTGTCTACGAAACCACCTTCATTGATTCCTGGCGTTCTCTCATTTTGTCAACTACAGCTATCTTCCTTCACTATGGCCTCTTGGCTCTGTACATGACTGTCCGCTGCCGTCTCTTCTACCGGAGACAAATACGGCAACACGGATCTCGCGTGTTCATGTTCTTTGTGTCCACCTTCCTGGGAAGGTCTCCGGCCTCGTCGATAGCGAACGCTCCAACATTCCGAGGCTTGGCCGTCGCAGTCTGGGCTTTGGGCATGATGGTTCTGGGCAATTACGTTCAGTCAAGCATCACCGCTATTCAGTCAGCCCCGCGGGCTGTCAAGGTTGTGGAATCCTACCCAGAACTCTTTCGTGCAGTCAACAATCGTGCTTTGACTCTTTGCTTTGAAAGGAACTGGTTTGATACGCTCTTGTTTTCTTTCACTCCCCAAACTACACCCCTGCAAGGAGTTTTTGTGACGGCAGGAATGAATGACATTTTCGGTGCCACTTCGACTCTATCTGACTTCGACTGCTACCGCAGAACCCAGGCCCGAACTCACATTGCCCTTTCTGTTTGCTCTGACGACGAAGTAGCAGCAGCCTCGCAGTGGAAGCTCGTCACTGGGGACCATTTCTTCACTCTGATTCAAGTATCTGCAATACACACCCTGAATCCACTCAGGTAAGACGCCTTACTTGTTGTGCAATGCGATCTTTCACAGTGATGCTGGAAAGCGCATGGACATAACCGCTGAACACAGAACGCACACTATGAGAAAGAGAAAGCAATTTAGAATTCGGTGAGTTGGTATTGCCATTAATTTTACATGTGGAGCAGGGTTTGCTGGGGGCTATGACAGTACCTTGGCGACCGTCCACGGCCCCATTGCGCATGAGCCCAACTCTCGCGCTCACGCGAGGAGGTGTGGTAGAGGAGGTGGCAGAGCGCTGCCTCCGCCTCGTTTCTTCTCTCCCATTTATCCCTCCGCCACAGCTGCGCGCTCACATATAATACACAGTTATAGTATACCGGGCTTACCGGGATAGCGGGCGTACCGTGATACCGGAATCGAAGTGCGCATGCGCAGATACGCACGTCACCCGTGCTGCTTACCGTACGTGCGGTATTTTTCAGATTTAAGGTAGCGTAGGTGAACGTAGTGTACGTAAACATGGCGGCGCTTTGGGCGCCATCTTTGAAGTGATTTTGGCGTAGTTGAAAGATTCCCCTTGTTCGCAGCAAACGACTGTTTAAAGTGGTTTCGCTTACCTTCAGTTAGCTTCGATGACCGAGTATTACGGATAAGTTGGGTGGTGAAAACATTTAATAATCAATAAATGGTTACAGAGAGGTGATTGGGTTGGGGCCTTATTGGCCACCTACCCTCACAGCACTAGGTGGAACCCCTATTTCGGGGCTCCATTGGCAAGCAACGCCGCCCGCGCCCGTTGAACCAGAGCCTCTTGGGCCTTCAGGTCTTGACAGCCGAGCAGGGCCGCCTCCCAGTCCTCTCTCGTGGGATTGGGGTTGGGGGGGATAGATGGATTAGACTGGCACGCCCAGACGATGTGAAAGGTGTCAGCCACCTCACCACAGAACTGGCACGTGCCATCAAAGGATGAATTGAAATGTTTTAGCACCGCCGGGCACAATACAGTATTGGTAAACAGTTTTAAAAGGAGGCGCTCGTCAGCGCGATGCAGTCCCTTACAAGGGTCTGGATAGCGCCGGTGCTCCTCCTTGTAGTAATTGGTAATATCTTTGAATGAAAGGGCCGAATTGTTTGATTGCGAGTAGGCTTCCAAAGACAGGGAGATAGCCCGGGAAGAGAGTGCGCGGGCGGCCTGATCGGCCTGTTCGTTACCCCTGAGTCCTTGTTGACCGGGTGCCCAAACCAGATTTCGCGGAGTTGGATTAACGTATCGGCAGCTAGGTTCCAGTATGCGCTGAGCAAGCGGTGAAGCCCACCCTAGCTGATAGTTCCGACAGGCCCCTCGTGAGTCGGTGATGATATGTTTACAAGAGGGATAGGTGAGAGCCAGAGCGATGGCAATCTCCTCCGCGTGTGTTGCGCTGTAGGCTTTGAAAGTGAGCCCGTTTACGGTGTTTGCGTTGTGTATGACTGCGGCAGTATACCACCCCCCATGGTGCGGGCCGGCAACGTCCACGTAGCACACGTGTTCCTCTTGACCAAAGTGTCGCTGCAACGCTTCCGCGCGCGCCTGGCGGCGACCACTGTGGTTTTCTTTGGACATGTTGCGTGGAAGGGGTCGGACCCGGAGGGCGCGTCTCCAAGGTTCTGGCACTCTCACCCTTTCCTCAATATAGTAATCGTGTTTGATGTGTATTCGGTCCAAGAGGCGGCGACCGGAATGGGTCTGTGCAAGGCGCGTGTATTGGTTAACGAGGTGGGCTTCTCGAAGTTCCCGGTAGGTATTCACCACGCCTAGGGCCAGAAGTCTCTGGTTGCACGTGGTGATAGGGAGGTCGAGAGCCCGCTTGATAACTTTACGGTGGATGACCTTGAGTTGATCATCCTCGTGTTTGCGCAGGTGCAAGTAGGGAGTCGAGTAGAGTATTCTACTCGTTACGAAAGCATGGGCAAGCCGCATTGCATCCCTGCTTCGTAATCCGCCCCGCTTGTTGGAGACCCGGCGGACCATACGGCCCACCTGGTCTCCCACCATGCGAAGTTTGGCTATTGTGGTGTCGGCCTTGCGTTGGTGGTGTATGAAGAGGCCAAGGACGCGGATCTCCTTGGCCTCACGGATCGGTCCCGAGGGAAGACTGATATGGAGATGAGTTGTGTCCTGAGGGGAAGGACGTACGTGCACAAATTCTGACTTAGCCGGGGCACACTGGAGTCCGCAGTAGGTTGCGTAGTCGTCGACTACAGTCGCTGCTGCTTGCAGGCATGACTCCATGTGACCCAGGTTACCTTGCGCGGCCCAGATCGTGATATCATCCGCGTAAAGAGCGTGATGTATCCCTGGTAAAGAAGCCAATTTGGGGGGAAGATGAAGCATGGCTATATAAAATAGGAGGGGAGAGAGGACCGCGCCTTGAGGAGTTCCCCTCGAGCCGATGACGTAGGGCCCATGTTCCTCATCTTGTATGCGTATGTAGGCTTGACGGTCTGTAAGAAACTGTCTAACATAATTGAATGTTTTATAACCACAGTTGGTCTGACTGAGGTGGTCAAGGATTACCTCATGCTTCACGTTGTCGAATGCCCCTTTAAGATCCAAGGCCAGGACTACCTTGTCATTGTGGGGGCATTCAACAGGATCTAATATGTCATGGTGGAGCTGTAGAAGTATATCCTGGGCTGACTTCTGAGGGCGGAATCCAAACATGGTGTCCGCAAAAGTGTGCTGTGTTTCTAGAAACTCGGAGAGTCTGTCGCGCACCATCGTTTCCATCAGCTTGCCGACACAAGACGTGAGGGAGATGGGGCGAAGGTTCTCCACGTCAATAGGTTTACCTGCCTTCGGGATGAAGGTCATGAGAGCTGATTTCCATTCAAGAGGGAGAGGAGTTTCTCCGTCCCAAATGCTATTGATGTATTTGAGGAGCGTGGCGTAGGCTGCGTCGGGAAGATTGGCCAACAGTTTGACCGTAACCTGGTCACGCCCTGGTGCAGTGCCACGCTTCATCTTGCGTAAGGCCGCCTGGAGGTCGTGGAGCTGGAACGGGGTGTCCAACTGCGTGTTCTTTTTGCCTGCGTAGGAGTATGCGGCCGTCCGGGGGTCCTTGGTGGTGCACAGGTATCGGTCCCTGAGCGTGTTTGCCAGCTGTGTTGTCGTTCCTGTAAAGTTGTGCATGACCTTATGTAAGTTACGTTCAGTTTCCGTGCGTGTTTGTGTTGGATCGATGAGAGCGCGAAACAGGCGCCACGTGTTGCGACCAGACATCTGGCGTGCAGCCGTGTTGCACCTGTCCACCCAGTTAGTATCGGCTAGCTGAGCAGCATATTCCGCAGCTTGCTCCGTGAGTTCTAGGAAGCGTTTCTTGAGGCGTCTGTTATGTTTCTGTTTTTTCCATCGTTTGGTGAGGCTGCGGCGGGCCTGCCAAAGATGGAGGAGGTGGTTGTCCACGTCCGTTTGAGTTTCCGTGAGCTGTATCAGCTGTTCCTGTTGTTTCAGTGTAGACGTCTGTGATTTAGACCAGGTGTCGTATCCCGACTGGAGAGGGTCTACAATAGGTAGATGTCACAGAACCAGCGCTAAAAATGGGCGCGCTGCCAAATTCTTGCCATAACGGGTGGGAGAAACGCCGCGAGGTCAAAAGAAAAAAAAAGAAAACAAACATCCAAGGCTCCCCGGGCGCGCGCTCTCCCCGCAGAAGCGTGGCTTCGCCGACGAACCTCCTCACCCCACAACGGCGGCCGAGCAAGCACTCGATTTTTCCAGAAGGAACGGGGCGTGTATGTCGGGTTGACTCATCTGTCGGGGACGGCCCCCGTACAGTCTCGCGCCTCTCCCCAGCCTTCGCTGCGTATCGCGCCGACGAAATGAGGAGAACTTTCTAGAATGTGGCGCGGAAGGTATTTAATCGAGCGGCCGAGACGAGAGAGCAGCAGAAGGCGGAAGTAGAGCCAGAGTGCGTAGGGATTCCGCCGTGTAGTCGGCGAAGGTTTTGTCCGTAGGGACGAAGCAGGAAATGGAGAGGATTTCCACCTGAGGGGTGAAGGCTCGAGCTACAGGCAAGAGGGTGTGTTTACCGCTATCGAGCGAAGACGCGTGGCGACAGCTGCGTGTGTGGAGCCGACGTGTTCGGGCGAAGAATTTTGAAGCTTGGAGAGTGGCCAATTGAAGACGCGAGGTTTTTTGGAAGAGAAACTTCGAGGGCGCGGAACGACAACAACGCTGGACTTTGAGTGAGTGATTCTCGGAAGAGTATCATCCAGACTTTTGTCCAAGGACTTTGGACTGAATAGGTTTTCTATCTCTTTAGTCTTTAAGTGTCTTGGTTGTTAAATGCATGCGACTGCATTGTAGTGTGAATTGTTGTCTGTGTCCGTTGTTTTGAGTGTGGCTGATTGTACTGGGTAGAACGTTGGTTTGTAGGTGACATATTGTACTCAACTATTGTAGAGTGTGCATTCTTGTGTATTGTTTTCGATCTGCCATTATTGAGAATATAATTTTGTTTGTTTATAAACTCTCGGCTCTGACTTGTTCTTTGGGCCACAGCCGGCGTCCGCTGGCGCGCCAAAAAGGACCAATTCTAAATTGTCCACGCTTTCGTGGTGCGGTTCGGGGGGCCGATACTTCGGCCCTTGGAATTAGCCCTGCGATCGCCTCCCTAATTAACGGGACCTGTGTGTGTGTGACAATTAATCTGGCGTCTGCGACAGGACGTTTCGGTGCACTGTGTATCCAAAGTAGTGAGAAAGAGCCTCGAGTTGTTGATAGTGCTATGGGAACAATTTTGTGTGTTGTTCAGTGTTCTCGTTAACGAGTGCAGGGGAGTGTTCCGATAGACTGATTTAGGCAGATACTTTTTGCACGCGGCAAGGTCTTATTTGCGAGATACAATGGATCTCGAAAAGTTAGTTGCTCTTGGTGAGAAGATGGGTCTTTCTGGCGCCGAACTACGGAAGTGGGTAAGCCAGAAGGAGAAAGAGGCGGTGGAGAGAGAGAGGTTGGCAGCTGAGAGGGCCAAGGAAGAAAAAGCAGCTGAGTTGGAGCGAGAGAGGTTGGCAGCTGAAAGGGCGAAAGAAGAAAGAGAGGCAAAGGAGCGACAGCTGAAAGAAGAAAGAGAGCAGCAGTTGAAGTTAGAGCTGGAGAGAGAAAAGCTGGCCGCTGAGAGGGCGAGAGAAGAAAGAGAGGCAAAGGAGCGACAGCTGAAAGAAGAAAGAGAAGAAAGGGAACGGCAGCGGCAGCACGAGATGGAACTCGAGCGGCTCTGTTTGGAACAGCGAAGTGAAACTCCGGTCCAAGCTAGAGTTGAAAGCAGCGAACGGGAAGATCATGGCTTCCGCTTGAACCCAAGCAAGTTGCTCGTGGCGTTTGATGAAAGGAAGGACGACCTTGACGCGTACCTTCACCGATTTGAGACGATTGCGAAGAGCCAGAATTGGCCGGAACATCAATGGGCAACTGCTTTGAGTACTTGCTTGAGTGGTGAAGCGCTCAGTGTGTACGGTAGGCTGACGCCGACCGATGCAGCCAACTATGCAAAGGTGAAAGCTGCTTTGCTGAAGCGATTTAGATTCACTGTAGAAGGATTCCGGGACAGATTTAGGACAGGAAAGCCAGCTGATGGTGAGACGGCTACGCAGTATGCCGCCCGACTTTGTCATTATTTTGACAGATGGATTGACTTTTCAGGGACAGTGCAGGAGTACGATTAGCTTAGAGAGCTCCTAATTAGAGAACAGTTTCTTACTAGTTGCCACCCAAGCCTGTCGCTGTACTTGAAAGAGAGGAAGGCTGAGTCACTTGAAGGCATGCTCGAATTGGCTGATCAATTCTTGGAAGCGCAAGGTGGAACTAATTTGGCCAGGGTCAAGAAGGAGTGTCCTGAAGATTCGAAGAAATCGGCTCCCGAAGAAAAGAAGCGTGCACTGGAGAGCACTCCGCGTTGTTTTCTGTGCAACCGAGTGGGTCATCGCGCGAAAAACTGTCGAACGATCTTTACGAGCCCTACGGTAGTAAAATGTTTTAAGTGTGGTCAGACTGGGCACAAAGCAGACGCATGTCTAAACGGAGTGAGTCAAACTCACCAGGTATCCTGTGTGCAAGCGGCACCGAAGTCTGATAATAATGCCGTCACCGATGGATTCGTGGAGTTGAAAAATGGGGAGAAAATTCCTATTGTGGGTGCTGTAATGGCAAAACAGCCGACCGGTGTTACGAAGGGAATGCCAACGCTGCCTGGAAAAGTTGCGGACAAAAAGATTACGGTGTTAAGAGATACCGGCAGCTCCACTGTTATCGTGCGGAGAAATTTGGTGCGGGAGAGTGAGTTAACAGGCAAAACGAAACCGGTTTGCCTAATTGACCGTACGGTTCGGATGCTCCCCGAAGCAAAAATTGAGGTTGAAACCCCGTACTTCAGCGGGAAGGTTACTGCTTTATGCATGACGACCCCCCTTTACGACCTCGTCATCGGAAACATCGACGGGGCGCGAGGGCCGAATGATCCAGAACGTTTGGGGGAAGACCCGAAGATAGAGCCCTCGCCAACCCAGCGACCGCGAGATACAGTGGAGGAGCAGCCCGTGACGGATCTCACTAGAGCTCAAGGCGAAGCCGCGGCGCAAGAGACAGTGAATGGGAAGATGATCGTGTTGAATGAGTTCACGGGCCGAGCAACCGGACTTACGTCGGCACGACCTCAACCGACCGACAGTGTAAAGAAGACGGAGTTGGCCAGCCGGGCAAAATGTAGAGACATGATCAAGCTGGTAAATAAACAGACAGGACCCGTCGAATGTTATGACCCGTTAACGGTGTCGGAAGTGACAACGATGGCTGAGACGCCGCCTCAGATACCGTCGTTGGAAAAGGCTCGCCGAAAAAGAACAAGGAAACACAAGAAGAGATCGAGCGAGCACCGCAAGAGAGGGCGCAAGCGCCGCTCGGAATGCACCGGATAGGTGTCGAGGTCGAATCTGAATGTGTTTGGCAGTGCTGAGTGCCACATGTTGTGTTAATGTTGTGTTATCCTGTGTCACAAGTGTCGAAGTGTTTGTGCTGTGATGTATAGTGTTGTATAATTGTTGTAAAGCCAGAACCTTGTACACTTGTATTGTTTGGAATGGGTGATGAAGCGTTGTACTCATGTACCTGCGGTTATATTTCATGTGTGTGAGATTGAATTGTAATGTCCAATCGTATTGAGTGATATATTGTGAATGTGACGTGTCATGAGCGACGGACTATGTTACAATCTTTGAGAGTGTGGGGACTGTTCGCGCTCGTTTGTGTGGTTTTGAATATTATGAGATAATATTCTTAAAGTGGGGGGCAGTGTCACAGAACGAGCGCTAAAAATGGGCGCGCCGCCAAATTCTTGCGATAACAGGCGGGAGAAACGCCGCGAGGTCAAAAGAAAAAAAAAGAAAACAAACATCCAAGGCTCCCCGGGCGCGCGCTCTCCCCGCAGAAGCGTGGCTTCGCCGACGAACCTCCTCACCCCACCACGGCGGCCGAGCAAGCACTCGATTTTTCCAGAAGGAACGGGGCGTGTATGTCGGCTTGACTCATCTGTCGGGGACGGCCCCCGTACAGTCTCGCGCCTCTCCCCAGCCTTCGCTGCGTATCGCGCCGACGAAATAAGGAGAACTTTCTAGAATGTGGCGCGGAAGGTATTTAATCGAGCGGCCGAGACGAGAGAGCAGGAGAAGACGGAAGTAGCGCCAGAGTGCGTAGGGATTCCGCCGTGTAGTCGGCGAAGGTTTTGTCCGTAGGGACGAAGCAGGAAATGGAGAGGATTTCTACCTGCGGGGTGAAGGCTCGAGCTACAGGCAAGAGCGTGTGTTTACCGCAATCGAGCGAAGACGCGTGGCGACAGCGGCGTGTGTGAAGCCGACGTGTTCGGGCGAAGAAGTTTGAAGCTTGGAGAGTGGCTAATTGAAGACGCGAGGTTTCCTATAAGAGAAACTTCGAGGGCGCGGAACGACAACAACGCTGGACTTTGAGTGAGTGATTCTCGGAAGAGTATCATCCAGACTTTTGTTCCAAGGACTTTGGACTGAATAGGTTTTCTATCTCTTTAGTCTTTAAGTGTCTTGGTTGTTAAATGCATGCGACTGCATTGTAGTGTGAATTGTTGTCTGTGTCCGTTGTTTTGAGTGTGGCTGATTGTACTGGGTAGTACGTTGGTTGATTGGTGACATATTGTACTCAACTATTGTAGAGTGTGCATTCTTGTGTATTGTTTTCGATCTGCCATTATTGAGAATATAATTTTGTTTGTTTATCAACTCTCGGCTCTGACTTGTTCTTTGGGCCACAGCCGGCGTCCGCTGGCGCGCCAAAAAGGACCACTTCTAAATTGTCCACGCTTTCGTGGTGCGGTTCGGGGGGCCGATACTTCGGCCCTTGGAATTAGCCCGGCGATCGCCTCCCTAACAAACGGGACATGTGTGACAGTAGAGTGGTGCGGAAAGTTGTCCAGTCTGGGATACGAGCTTGCGTAAGTGGGCGTTTTAAGGGACGCATGTACACGGTTGTGTTTAATACACAATGATCACTACCGAGAGTGTCCTGTGTGTTCAGCCAGTCGGCATGGCGTATGTTGCGTGTAATTGTGAGGTCCGGGCAAGTATCTCGTTGAACAGAGTTGCCTACACGTGTTGGGCTGGCGGGATCAGTGTGGAGGGTGAGTCCAAGTGTAGAAAGAAGTTCTGCAAGCTTCCTTCCACGCGTGTCCTCTCGTGGGTAACCCCATAACCTGCTTGAGGCATTGAAGTCGCCGACGATCAGAAGGGGGTCCCGTCCTGCTACCTGCATAGCTTGTGTGAAAGTTGCGCTGAACGTGACGTTCTTAAGCTTTGGGGGACAGTAAATGTTTAAAATATGAACAGGTCGGTCAGATCGCCTTATAGGCAGCACCGACACCATCGTGTATGGGAAAGGCGGTGTTGTGGGGAGTGTGACTTCCTGGGCAGTATATTGCTTGTGAACAAGTATACATGTCTCCGGGTTGTGTTGAAATGTAGTGTAATTTGTGAGTTTGACGTCCGTGCCGGGTTCCTGAAGGGCAACCACGGCAACGAGGAACTCAAAGGTCTCAAGATAGAGGCGGAAATGAGCCCGCTTCTTGTGGTTTTTGAGACCTCTGCAGTTCCACTGTGTTAGTAACAACGGCTGAGTTGCTCCGGATAAGTTGGCGTAATTTTTGAGATAGCTTTCCATTTCGGAAGCGTCTAGGCTTAACTACAAGATCGATGTAAACAAATCGGCAACGTAATTTTTTTTTAGTTTGTGCGTGTTTCATAATTATTTGCTTTTACTATTAGTAAGATAAACTTGTAACAATGCTTCGCGCGGGGGCATAGGCAAACATTCTCATTTTCTTTTTTCTTTTCACTGTCTCTAAGTTATTCATCATCTGATAGGTGGCGCCACCATCCCAGCTGGGCAAGTAAACCACGTCAACAGTACCCTGCTAAACTATAAGACGCTGTCCGCAACGAACGTTCGTTTGCTGCATAATAACGCCATTCCCTTAACCTCCGCGATTACGCTAACCATAAACTATAACTCACTAATGCTGCGCTCACTCGCTCCGTTGTGCACTCCCAGCAGCACCGGGTGTTGAAGTAATTTAAGATTTGATGAAATATAGAGCATACATTAATTCGCTGTGCGGAATACACAGAGTAATACACAAAGTGGGAGGGGTGTAACATAAGCGGTACACAACATATGCCAGCTCCACAAGCACACAAATGAAACATACACGTAAACATACAAATGGAAACACAGGTGAACATCACCGCTGCTTCTCATCCCCACGTGATTCCCCTAATTAAGTGGGAGATGGCGTAATATTTTCCTGCTTCAGCAATTCTCTTGCCTTTACTCCGCAGTTCAAGGCGCGGTGCGTCGCCATGTACTATAAGCGGAAAATCGGTATAATTGTGTTAAGCATAGAGAAGCATTCATCTTTAGAACATTCTTTGCAGATGTGTTTACTGATTTCCCACTATTCCTACGTCACTACCTGTCGTAGCTCTCAGCAAAAAAAAATCACAGCATATTCACGGGGTGAATGATGATGAGTGGGTCGAAGCGCCGGAAGGAATCATCGGTAAGCCATGAAACCCTTCCGTGCAATTCACTCAACAATTAAATTAAAAGTCCAACACTCCGAGCGCGTGCCAACAGCGAACGGGTTTTATTACAGCGCACACCCTAACGTACGATTGCCTCCTACCAATTACACGTGCCATATGGGACATTATTCATATTAACGTCTCGCATCTTTCATCATCATCTACAAGTACCGCCCTCTAGTTTTATAACATCTCGCAACTTTTCATCAACTACAAGTAGCGCCATCTAGTAAACACTCCAAGAACTAAACTAGAGGTGGCTACCTACTGCAACTACATACATCGGGGACGACCGACCCACACCTTAAGGAGCTTCGCCCCTAAAAAGTAACATCGTATTTGACCAGCACTGCAAAAACGCGCCTACAGCGCTTGAGCGTACACACTTCCTACATTTGGCAGAACACGTTAATTCCTTCCCAACAGGTCAGCGTTGCCAGTGGCTTATGGTCAGTCAGCACGTAAAACGAGCATCCTTCCAGGAAATGCCGAAAGTGCTGTATTGCAGCGTAGATGGCTAGTAGTTCCCGGCCAAAGACGCTGTAGCGGGTCTCAGCAGGAAGTAGCTTCCGAGAGTAAAACGACAAGGGTCTCCACTCGGAGTTAATGCACTGCTGTAAGACGGCTCCGACGGCCACGCTGGATGCGTCCACCATCAACCGAGTAGGGGCGTTGCTGCGTGGATGAATGAGAAGCACAGCGTTAGCGACCGCTTGCTTAGCAGCAGCAAAGGCGGCCTGGGCCTCTGACGACCAAGGAATGGCGGAGGACGGGCCGGCGGTCAACCGAAGGAGGTCGGTGAGCGGTCGTAGCAGTTCGGCACAGTGTGGTATGAAGCGCCTGGAAAAATTCACAAGCCCCAGGAATTGGCGTAATTGGCGCAGTGTGGTAGGCTGAGGATAATCCTGAATTGATTTAACGTGGGACCGGAGAGGGCGTATTCCTTTGGATGATATGTGATGGCCCAAGAACTAGAGCTCAGATGCGCCGAAAGTACACTTAGAGGCGTTCACAACGAGGCCGTATTGCTGAAGACGTTGGAACAGAGCGCGTAGATGGTGCTCATGATCTTCAGGTGTGCGGCTAGCGATGAGGACATCGTCAAGGTACACAAACACAGTAGGAAGACCCCGTGTGACCTCAGAAATGAACCGCTGGAAAGTTTGAGCCGAATTACGGAGTCCAAAAGGCATCCGCACGTATTCAAACAACCCAAAGGGCGTCGTGATGGCGGTCTTAGGTATGTCGGCGGGCTCGACAGGAATCTGGTGGTACGCCTTAACAAGGTCCACTTTGCTGAAAATTGTGCAGCCGTCGAGGTGCGATGTAAAATCCTGGATGTGAGGTAGAGGATAGCTGTCGTGGACAGTCTTGGCGTTCAACGCTCGATAGTCCCCACAAGGACGCCAGTCACCAGGATAACGCTTTGGCACCAAATGCAGCGGGGAAGCCCAAGCGCTTGAGGACGGGCGGATAATGCCGAGCTGCAGCATGTGGTCGAACTCTCGTTTAGCAATAGCTAGGCGGTCTCCGCACAGGCGGCGTGGTCGAGCAGCTGCCGGTGGACCCCGGGTGACGATGTGGTGTGTCATCGTATGTTTAGGCGGCTGACTGAGATTGCACGGTTTAGTTAACTCCGGGAAACTCGCCAAGATTGTAGCGCCCTCGTTCAAACCTTTAAACCTTTTTGCGTATATATATATATATATATATATATATATATATATATATATATATATATATATATATATATATATATATATATATATATATATATATATATATATATATATATATATATATATATATATTCAAGTAATTTTATTTTGTTTTTTATTTGCATACTCTAAAATAAGGAGTTGATTATTTCTATTTGCTGGCATATTTTCCTGGATTTTATTGCTGACTTCCGTTCCTGTTGCCGGACATGTAATTCCGGGGTAAAGCTCTCGTCAGGAGACATATGAGGCTCCTGTTTCCTTACCTCGTGCACGTATTTCTCTTGTACATATGTCTGAAATTAGGAAAGAAAATAGATTAAAAATAAATATTTATCTAACAGGTTTTTCCGCACTTGCGCTACGATGCCAATAGGCACATGACTGTTAGCAACGCCGTAAACGATAAGCTGATATGATCACCGCTGCTGATCACGAGAGTCACAGCCCTTGACACTGCTACATAGACCAACTTGAGCGCATGACGCCTTACTATACCATTGACGTTAGCCCGACACGAGGGCTGCATCACAGAACTATACAATTGTAATGCCTACAAAATTTTATATAGCCAGCACTGCAGCCGCAATTGACGCTTCACAAACACTATAGTGTCTATTTAAAAGGTAGTTCCGACACCGGGCACGATGACTACGGGGCAGAATGCTCGATTGCCACGCAGAATGCTTGCTTTCGATTCCTGCTTGGACCTTGACATTCATTCTTTGCATTCGCCGGGTCAACGCTGCCGATGTCAAGTTTTTACTTATTTGTTTATTTATTTATTTTTATTTACAGAATGCTGCAAGCTTGAATCAGAGCCCACGCAGCAGTGGAGACAAGCACTTGTACAAAAAATATTCACAATCAATCTGTAGTCTACGCTAGCAAACTACACACAAAATTAATACTCTCATACATACAAGTGCACATATACCAATTCATATTTAACAGCATCTTCGCCACGTAAATCAATAGCAATTCGTGACATGCAGAATAAGTATAGGTACACAAAACTATTCACACCGCTACATACTCGAAATGTAACTCATGAAGCAGCAACAGGAGTACTACGTTAACACATTCGTGTAAACGGCTGGGATCACACGTGCACGTGCGTTCCTACAAATACCTCCCCACCACCACCTAAAATTATTTTTTGATTGATATGCGGGGTTTAACGTCCCAAAATCACCATATGATTATGTGAAACGCCGTAGTGAAGGGCTCCGGAAATTTCAACCTCCTGGGGTTCTTTAACGTGCACCCAAATCTGAGCACACGGGCCTACAAAATTTCCGCCTCCATCGGAAATGCAGCCGCCGCAGCCGGGATTTGATCCAGCGACCTGCGGGTCAACAGCCGGCTAGCTTATCCACTAGACCACCGCGGCGGGGCCATCCAAAATTATAAATTTGGCTTGTTTACATATACATTCACACATGCAAACGCACGTACGAACATACATAAAGTATGGTTGGACCCTTCCGAAAAACATTTCTGGCTGCAATACTCAAAGCAGTGGTAGAGGGCAACTGTGGATGCGGGGGGGGGGGGGGGTAGAGTTACTGTAGCATATACAGTAACTCTACGAGGGTGTGGAGGAAGAGAGGCCGCCGTGACGAATTGTGTAACAGGAAAGAGGTATTCCGTGAAGAAAAACTTACTGATATTCATAGCCACAGAAATTTACTCGCGCTTCTGAATGTTGTCCATCATACTATCTTGGTATACTACACGGAAGAAAACACGGACGGGAAAAAGAAAGCACAAGCACAGACTATCAACTGAAGGTTCATTTATCTAGCATTGAATTTATTAATGCAACCAGAAAAAAGAGCTAAGTTAGCGTTTGAACAGGCGACAAACTTTATTCATCCGAAGTATGAGGCAAAGGATCTGATTCATTTCACACATGCGCCATTTGGCAGGTCTTTTTCGAGGAGGGCAACCGATGGTTTGCTCATGCAGTTTTCGGGTTTCTTAGATCATGTATCAACAACAGGCCCATCACCAACTGGATGCTTCGATCACGTATCACCAACTGGCCCAATCGTCCACTTTGATTGGTCAATCATAAAGCCTACATTATGCATATTTGAGGCGCAACAACATTATGCAGTTATTAGGTAGTGTGTTTCTCTTTTATTTACGAAATCCATAGATACGCAATTCTAAAAGACTGTATTATTTATAAGCTGTTCTGACGCTATGCACAAAAAGCGGGTGTTTCTACGCTTCGCAAAAACGACATGGTGCTGCCACCTACCAGTAGCTCTCCGTACAAAAAAAAAAAAAGCTTAAGTTTTTTTACATAACTGCCAGATGACGCTATATCTCACGCAGCACTCGCCGGTCTTCTCGCACAGAACGCCAAATATTCATTTTATTCCCTCTCTCCAGACATGGGACTATAATTCTACGTCATTCGCAGAGAAGCACGTAGACATGGAGTTCTTTTTTTTTTTTCATTTTGCCACCTTATAGGCACCACAGTGGAGCTCTTATATTCCATGCGGTCATCGATTAGAATGCAGAAGTGACAAGAATCTACGTTACAGCGAGTTGGTACATGTAATCAAGTCGAAAGCACATGGGTGCAGCATTACACAAAGCATGAACGAGCCCAAGTCAGCACTGACTCGCGACTAACTGTATCTGTAAGGACGCACATATATCAGCTGTCACCAACACCCATATGCCACCTCCATCCATCGATGAAGACATTTTTGCGCACGTAGAAACAGTTGGAAAAATTACACCTGTCCATTTTTAAGCTATCATATGAAGGTCACTTCAAGTGAAAGTTTACTGTCATGCAGAGCTATTGACGGCATTTTTGCACGCCCAACTTGCATTTATGTATTTTTTTACCCGTCGGTGCACAAAAAATGGTGCGTTCTCAATTCTAAGGCCTTTTTTCAAATCTGATATTAGCCACAAAATTGACTAAAAAAAGTGCCTCGCGAAATAACTGGCAAGATTTGTTTCGACCGTAGCAAATACGTGCATGAGAAGTTGTCAAAAAAAAATTTAGCAAATATACCCCCATGTTTGAGGGAGCTCACGGCCCCACAAGCGTAGTGACCTGTAGTCAGGGGTGGTCCCGCTCAGGCAAGTGAAGCGCAGCAGCCCGTCTCCTCAGCGACTAAAAAGTAAATCCAGCTCTCCCTTTTGACAATGTTCTCAGCAGGCAGGACCAACGGTCCTCCGACTTATGACGTCAGTCTAGAGTAAACGCCCATTGCTGCAAGGCTTACGGGCATCCGCCTTTGAGGAGGAAGTGCCGCTGGCTTCTGAGTTTTAACCGACACTAGCTTGACTCGCGTGTGCGGCCTATTTATCAAACACCGTGTCATTCCCTCGTCGTCATACACTTTTGTAGTGGGATATCATGGCCGACATCAACCAAATTCAGCTTGTGATGCCTTACTAACCCGCAAATAACCAGCACTAACCAGCATATGGTAGGCCACATGCTTTACTAAAACGCAAGTTGCCTTTATCAACTCAGTCACACAAAAAATACAGCGAGTTAATTGTCAAACCTTTTCTTCTGCACTCGTTGAACGCAGCTTGTCCCTGGCCTGGCTCTACGGCAGCTCGGATCGGCTGCAAGTGGCGCACGAGAACAGCGTCCGCGTGATGCACGAAGGTCACAATTTCATGAAATCCAGTATACTCAATGGCGTGGGCGTAAGTACATACCGCTAGATGCATGTTCTTGAACGCAATACGAGTGCAATACGACGGAACCTCAAATGCACATGTGAGAACAGCCCAGCAACCGATGGAACGAGCGTCAGAGCAAACTGATCCATATATTGCCCAGGCCGAGACTGTAATGATGATCTTTGTTGACATGCCCATAGGCACTCGGCAATGCAGTTTACTAGATCTGATGGTAGCGCCTAGTGGGTAGGCGCAGAAAAACCAAGTCTTCCAATGCGTAGCCTAGCGAGTAGACGCAGCAAAACCGAACTTGCACGTGCATATAATTTTATTTTTTAGTTGTGGGCAAGCGATCGAGGCTGATTATGTAAGCGCCCAGGAAGCGTTCTTTGGAAACGTGCCAAAAAGGGCACTGACACTTCAGCGTGTCACTGTGTTCAGCGAGCGTTCCATTTTCTTAGTATCCCTGGCGGTCAGTACCAACAATGCTGAGGCGGCCCAAAGAGCTTCGTCGTGCCCTCTGGTCCACTGTCGGGTGCCTATACGCGTGTACAAGTGAGGGAGGCATGGCGGTGGCTGCTTCCATAGTCTCCTAAGGAAGAAGGGGGCAAAATTTCAGCCCGATACACTGATATAATTGAAAGGGCGCTGCAACTCGGCAGAGGGGGCAAATATAGCTTTATACATAGACAAATAGAGTGGGCGGGAACACCGAAATGAACTGTCCCTGTAGGAAAACCTTGCACACACATATGGACGTGCCCTTTGAAATGGGTCGGATACCGATGTGACCAAGCCTGTTGTGATCAGACATGTGTTCCTCTGGCACAGTCTACCACCCTGCCTACATTTTTTCAAGAGTCATAAACGACGCCAAGAGTGCTAGTGCACGGCTCCCGCGTCTATGCTGTAGTCAAACGCAAGTTTTTTCGGACAGAAATCTCTCTCGGATAAAGTACTGTGAGAACGTGCAGGCCATTACGAGGAACGCCATTAGCGCTGAGAGAAACGCACCAAGACTTTACTTCCGTTGTTACTATCACTTCCGGTTCCCATGCTTTGTCTCTTATTTATCATGTCCCGCTTTTGGTTCCTTTTCTCGCCTCAACTTTTTGCAAAAAATAAAATAAATACAAAATATTGGGAAGAAACTGTGTAAAACATGAGCAATGAGACAATTAAGGCATATAAAGAACAAGTAATGGTACGCGCGTGGATTTATCATCGTGTATGTGCGTTGCTCCGAGAGCAGTCTTCTAGACAACATGCTAAGACAAACGTCGGGGTCTATCAATTCAAGTTGACGCTATGCGGTGAGTGATGCTAACACGCCATTGCTTTTGTACGAATTTATTGCCTTTCGCCACTCTCTAGAAGTAGAAATAACTTTTTCCGTACCTTTTGTCAACCGCTACTCTACGTCATTACGCTAACCGCAGATGTAAGGGCTAGTACGCTTATATCACTCCCGACCAAGGACCATTATCTACAACTATATCTGCTTACCAGAGATTTAGTTCCTACTTCAAAACACCAATGCAATACGATCGAGTCTTAACCCTTTCCGACGCCATCTGTAGAGAACGCTCTTTAAATGTGTCAAATTACTACAACGTTACTTTAATATTTGATTGCTTTAGGAATAACATGAGAATTGTTAAATTTATGTGTGTTGCAGTAACTCATCGCAATTAGGTTGTAATTAAATATCTCCTTACTCGGAATTCATTCTTGGTTATGTCTATTTCGCACAAAAAAAAAATTCTGCTTTCGAATTGGCTTACAGGAAGTGGCACGTCACACGACTCGCCAAACGTGGTTATGCCTTCAGAAACGTGATCGTACGTATCACTATACACTGAAAATTGAAATTGAGTAAAGACAAATTATCTATCTATCTATCTATCTATCTATCTATCTATCTATCTATCTATCTATCTATCTATCTATCTATCTATCTATCTATCTATCTATCTATCTATCTATCTATCTATCTATCTATCTATATATATATCTATCTATCTATCTATCTATCTATCTCTCTATCTATCTATCTATCTATCTATTCATCTATCTATCTATCTATCTATCTATCTATCTATCTATCTATCTATCTATCTATCTATCTATCTATCTATCTATCTATCTATCTAACTATCTATCTATCTAACTATCCAGCTATCTATCTATCTATCTATCTATCTATCTATCTATCTATCTATCTATCTATCTAGCCACTTACGACTTTTAGCTCACCTGGCCGTTTGGATAACGGTATTCGCACCAAACTTTGTATGCCTTGGACGTCTACGGATGTGTTTAGAAAAAGCGGTGAACGATATAGAGTACTTGGTACTCTGCTGTGAGAGTGCACTAGGCTATCCATTGGGTCTCCTAATTGATGAGGCCGTGTTGACAAAAAAAAAACAGCACACCACGAAGCGTGCTTAGAAAAAAATGTTTACCAATTTCGAGTACTTCGCACTCAGCTATGAGAGAGCACTGAGCCGTCCCACTAAAACGGACTTTACTACGGGAGAGCAGTGAGCCGTGCAACATGCATGAATTATAGAAGCCACGTTTTTGTAAAGAGAGAAACTTCATTTTTTTTCGTGTTCCAAACTCCATCACTGGTTTCTACATTCATGTACACAAGTATAAACCTTGTTACGACGCCAATATTTTGGTCCCCCGGGTTGCGGTGCTACTAAAACTCGCCGGTATAAATAACTGTTAGTCTAGTTGCGTTAACTACGGCTGCTTCCGTGATGTGCATCTCAATTTAGAGCTTATAAAAACACGAGCCATTATTCGCTTCTTCAATGTTGTGACGAGGTTTCCGGAATATAAAACATCGAATTTATCCGGACGAAGGCTCCTAGATGGGGATCGTGGGAACTTTCAAAAAGTCACAGCATATCCACGGAGTGAACGGTGATGAGTGGGGCGAAGCGTCCGTTCGTGCTCCTTTCCATGCGACCGTCAGTCCATGAATCCGTCCACGCAACCGTGCATTCGTGCGACCGTCCGCGCATCCGTCCGTTTGTCTGTCCATCCGTCCATTCATCCGTCCGTCCGTCTGTCTATCTGCCCTTTCATGTAGTGAACACTCTAAGTACTGCCATCTCGCATCTTTTTATCATATATTTATTATATACAATTACCGCCATCTAGCGGATATTCTAAGGACTAAACTAGAAGTGGCTACTACTACAAACACGAGACGAACAGCCCACGGCGTAAGCAGCTTCGCTCCTAAAAATGCAGCAGTCGAAATTATCTATCAACGGTGAAAGCATGTGGTCGAAACGATGGCGGTGGCCACCGCAATTTTATGGTCGCGGACAACTTTTTCTCGGCTATGCATCGAAGGCTACCGAGCCGAACTGGACGCATCCTACCGCTAATTATTGTAGTCCCACAACTGTGCCCTTATTTTGCCATGGGCATGAAATATACTGCCTTCATTATTTGCTTGCATCTTTTTGACACAGGACGCAGCTCGAAGCAGTAAGATATTCGCATTTGCTTTATTTCCTCGTTGTCGCTTCGAGTTTCTGAACGCGTGAGAAAGCCGCGCCTTTCAAGTGTACCTCGTACGCCAAGCAGCATCTGCGTCGATATGAAACGCTGTTGGTCACGCACAGCCATCATTTTCCACAGTTGTACGAACAACGTGTCATTCTGGAATACTTCACGTAGTGGTGCATGTGCAGAAGCTCCTCCCCTGTAGTTCTCACTTCATTGCCGAGAAAAGTTGTCTGCGAGTATAGTAGAGAAAAGAAATACCATCGGCGTGCGGCCATGGAAAGTGAGCGCTCTCCCCGCACTCCCGACGAGTGCCATGTGGCAACTTTTACGGGCCAGATACTACTCTAGGTGAGCGTCTGTATTGCTGGTTCTCCCTAATAAGACTCGAGGTATTGTAAATTTTATTGAAGGTCAAGTCATAAATAGTCATATCGATATACACTTTCGACGGGACCAACAACTTTACCGTTAACGTAGCATTGTCAATACCAGATCAAAGCCACTTGGCCTCTAAGAGGGCACCGCCAAAAATGAGCATGTTTACGGATACTTCGCAGTCCAAAAGCTGACCTGGTGACGGCAAGCGATACAGATGAACATATCAGTTCATGACTTGCACCAGCGGATGCTAAACAAGGATGAATATCTGAACCTTGCATATAGCGTGGCAATTCTATCCCTAACTAAGTTTTCACGCGTAAGCATGGGTCTTGCTTACACAACATAGCTTTGAGAATCCTGAACTGCAGTGGAGAGACAAAGTACGGAGTGATCTAGAGAATAGGGGGTGTTCGAAGTGCCGCAGGCTCTATTCTAAATAGTGAAAGACAGAGTGAAAAACGAGAGACCAGACGAAGAAGTACACATACAGCACGAGACCAGACGAAGAAGTACACATACAGCGCTCTCTATGTGTACTTCTTCGTCTGGTCTCACGTTTATCGCTCTGCTTGTTTTTTCACTATGTCGTATCAACACGCCCGAGCAACCACTTTAGCTGCACCTATTCGAAAGCTTCCGAGTGTCTGGGGCTTAACGTCCGAAAACCACGATATGATTACGAAAGAGGCCGCGTAGTGGAGGGCTCCGGAAATGTTTACCACCTGTGGTTGTTTAAGCAGCACCTAATCCAATCACGCGGGAGAGCGCGGAGTAGCAAAGGCCACAGTTACTTTTCAAGACCGTAGACGATCTGGGCATACTTCAAAGCAGAAATTTTGGCCTGTCTTTCTGTTTGTCTATCTGTCGCCTTATCGAGCCACCCGGCAGAAGTTTAAGCCTTTGCTCAACGCCCAGCCATCGTCATCCGGTGGCTGCGTTCATATGTGTGAACACTGTCGATGAAAAAGCTACAGATATACGATTACGCATATATAAGGCACATCATCAATACGTGAGTATCGAGAAGTGTGTTTATTTAATAGAAAATACATATATACGTAATTATAAAAACCGCAGTCATCCTTACGCTGCGCTGACAATGCAACGTTATGTACGAAAAAGCGGGCGTTCTCTATACGCTTTGCTAAAACGACCCGTTGCTGCTACCTCCTGCTGGTTCTGCGTTTGATAAAAGCTTTTGTTTCTCGACATTACTACCAGAGTGCGCGCATACCTTACGCCACGTCTGGAAGACAATGTGATATATAAAAACAAAGATTACAGAACAGTTTAAATACCAAGAAAGCGCTGCATGCACCGTACCAGATGAAGATGGACCAATCAGCACAGTGGCTCCACTGGGAGAACGATAAAGGGAAGGGGCAGAGAAAAAGGTTCCTAATAGCGCATCAACAGGCCTTGACGACCTCTCAACTATGCTAATAAAGAAATTAGGAGCAAACTCTAAGCAAACATTAAGAGAGGCAGCGAGGAAAGCAATAATGGATGGTGAAGCTCCAATGGGTTGAAGCTAAGCATGATGAGCATGATCTATAAAGGAAAGAGGGACAAAGCTGATATAAACAACTACCATCCTATAACAATGAGTACTTTACAGGCTGCTGATGCAGATATTGAAGGGAAGACTACAAACGTGAGTGGAGAATGAGAGGATGCTGGGAGAACTAGAAAATAATTTCCGTAAACGAATAAGGTTGCAGGATAACCTGTTTCCATTGATGCAGTGTATTGAAATAGCGGAAGAAGAACACAAGTCCCAGTGGCTGGCATTTCTAGATATCAAAGGAGATTGCGAAAGTGTGATTCAAGAAGACTTGGGGGGAATACTGGACACACTAGATGTGCAAGCTGGAATAACTAATCTTCTAAAGCGTATCTATAAAAGTAACAAAGTAGTTATCAAATAAGTAGAACAGGTATCTTAACCTATAGAAACACAACGCGGGCTTCGAAAGGGATGTCCCTTGTCACCTTCGTTACTTGTGCTGTATCTACAGGGAATAGAAGCCAAATTAGAGGGGAGTCAACTCGGCTTCACCCTCTTTTTTGCCAAGCAAGGAAAACACGTTGAACAGTCATTGCTAGCGTTGATGTATGCGGATGATATAGTATTATTAGCTGACAAGGAGATCTGCAGACATTTATAGACATCTGCGGTAATTAATTAGATAAGTTAAATTTGCAGTTCAGCGAGGAAAATGGGCAATCATGATTTTTAATGATACCGAAGGCAGTGAGCATAACATACAGAAAGCCCCGCTAGCAATAGTGGATGAACACAAATATTTTGGCGTATGGATAAATCACGGGGCTAAATACCTAAGGGAGCACGAAAGATACGTAATGACTAAGGGTAACAGGAATGCTGCTGTAATGAAAAATAGGGCACTGTGGAATCACAATATGTATGACGTTGTGAGAGGGATTTGGAAAGGTGTCATGGTCCCGGGTTTGACGTTCGGCAATGCGTTCTTGTGTATAAAATCAGAGTTTCAAGCAAGATCGGAAATAAAAAAAACGTGGCATAGGTAAACTTGTTTTGGGAGCACACTGGACTACCCCAAATCAGGGGTTGCAGGATGACATGGGATGGACATCGTTTGAGTGCAGGGAAGCTAGCAGCAAGATATAATTTGAAGAGCGTTGGGAAAAATGGGAGAGGAGCATTGGGCCAGGGAAGTTTTCAGCTACTTGTACATGATAAATGTTGCTCAAGATTCCGCGTTCGTACTTGTGCGGTTGTCAATTAAAAACCAATTATTGCGCGTATCTGAGGCACCATAACAACACGTATATATTCTGTATGTGCGCCTTTTACTAGAAAAGGCATACATAATTCTAAGGACCGTAGTGTTTACCACGCTGCGCTGGCCATGCAACGCTTGCACGAAAAGGCAAGTGTTTCCAACGCTTTGCTAAGACGACACGGTGGTGGCACCTACCCGTCGCCTTGCGTTCTTCACCTTATCACCTTTGAGACGGGCGAGCACGCCTGTCTCAGAGCCACGCGCTTCGTTTTCCAAGATAACTGCCACATATCACTCATGTCTCACGTGTGACGTGACTTGATGCGCTCGTTCGCCTCTGCTACACGCTCGATGTACTCTAACGCAGCGTTTGCAGAATACCATTCACCAATTTTCTTGCGCAGAACATCAGATGAATGCTCTGTTAACTCTCTCCAGACGCAAGACTATCGTCTTTCGACGACATTTGCAGTATAACATGCAGATACGGGGCCAATTTTTTTGTTATTGTTGTTTTTTTTTTCAAGCGCTTTGAGCTTCTTTAACGTTTCACTTCTGAAGTGGCTGGGTGAGGGTTAGGCCGCGTGTTCTGACCACAGCTCCAACTGTCTTGAATAGCGTGTCGGCTTTTTCACTGATGTAGTACCCCCTAATCTGGTATGTAGAGTTGTTAGAGTTGTTAGATCTGTTGTTAGAGTTGTAAGTTTGTTAGTAACATACCTTTTCGGGCTGGCCAAGAAGTGTCCTCAAACTGCACTCAAACGAATGCGTAACGTAAGCGCGACCAGAGCGTGGTGCGGGCATTGCGATGGTTACGCAGAACTTTTTGATTTATTTGCTGTGTTTTCTAATTAACTCGTTCGAAAATTGCACGCATGATTTTATTGCAAATAAATTGCTTAAATTTTCAGGAAGGCTACGCACGCCGTTCTTCTTTGGTTGGGACTGGTTCGCCCTGTATTCAATTCAATTCAATTCAGTTTATTCCGACATCACAGGAGACATTACAAAAGTCACAACAGTGATGCTGTGGGGCGAAAGCAAAAAGCCATTAAGGCTTGACGAAGGCTTTCGCACCATTTGACAACATAGCAACAGCAACAGCAGCATGAGATCATCAGTTATTATACAATATCAAAACATGTACTTCAAGGTCATGCCGATTTGCATTTTATTAACACGTTGAAAAACATTTACAGAACGGAGCAGTATAAATGGTTTATTGTAAGAAACTGTTTAAGGTTAGTGGCAGTAAGTAGCTCATCATCTGGCGACCATAGTTAGTACGTGTGTAAGGAATTTTCCAGTCATCGGTAGCTCGTGTGCTATAGGGGCAGGTATAGGGTGTCAAACGCGCTAAATCAGTAAGAAAAGAGTCGTGATTCTTTAAGGAAGTACGATATCGCTTCATTAAAATTGTATTGTATATCTCAGGCATTGGTTGTAAATTAAGGGCTTCGAAAATGGGTTTGGAATGTTCATCGCGAGGAACACCTGTAATTATGCGCACAGCCTTTTTCTGTAATCTATATATTCGGCCTAAGTTCTTTTCCGATGTGGTGCCCCATACTAGATAGCAATAGCTTAATGTAGATAAAAATAGCGAATTATATAGTAAGAGTTTAATTTTTTGTGGCAAGAGAAAACGTAAGCGCGATAAGATACCTACAGTACGAGAAAGTTTAGCATGGACAAACTCAGCCTGATCCTTCCATAGCATGTTTTCGTGGAAAAAAACTCCCAGAGTTTTCACTATCGGTTCAATCCTTATAGATTCTGAGCCAATCACTAATGATAAATCGCAGTTTACGGGCTTATTTATTGGACGAAAGAGCACAGATTTTGTTTTTGAGGTGTTTATAATTAGCGAATTTCTTATGCTCCAAATGTGCAGCAGTTTCAAGACACTATTTGCTTTGTCAACTAGTTTATGCAAATCGCAGTCTTTAAAAAATAAGCTGGTATCATCTGCATCAATAATAAATGTTGTATTGTTATCGATGTTTGTCAAGTCGTTCACATACAGATTAAAAAGCAGGGGACCCAGAATACTTCCTTGGGGCACGCCATGTGACAGTTTTTTAAAACTAGATGCGTAGCCATTTATATCTACTTTTTGCTGTCGGTATTTCAAATAGGTTTTTATGACACTTATAAAGTTCCCCCGAAAACCGTAGTGTTCTAGTTTTTTAATTAATGTAACGTGGTTGATTCTGTCAAATGCTTTTGAGAAATCTACAAAAATTCCAAGTGTATATATTTCCTTTTCAAATGCATCGAGTATGATTTCTTTTTGCATTAGTAGGGCAGTTTCTGTTGAGCGCTGCTTTGTGAAACCAAATTGAAAAGGCGTCATAATGTGGTGCTTGGTTAAGAATGACACTATTCGTTTATGTAACAACTTTTCAATTACTTTAGAAAATACAGGTAAAATAGAAATTGGTCTGTAATTGGTCATGCTATTTTTGTCACCACCTTTGAAAATAATAGAAACTTTGGCTATCTGAAGACGACTAGGAAACGTGCCCAATGAGAAGATTAAGTTAATGATGTATTCTAAAATAGGAGATATGACATGAATAACATGCTTAACTGGACGGATTTCCAGGCCGTCTACGTCACAACACCTGCTATTCTTTAGTGACATGAAATCTGCCGTAACCTCCTGTGTAGTCACTGGAAATAGAAATGCACTTTCGCCTACTTGCGAACCCATGAATCGCGCAAAATTATTGTCGTGTGAGCTCTCTCCAATAGAGGTAAAGAATTTATTGAAAGCTTCAGCAAGGTCATCACCAGTTAGAACGCGGTTGTCTACAATGAGTTTAGTCGGGTATGTGCTATCATCCGAGTGTGGGTGGAGCAACATGTTTAACTTTTTCCAGATGGCTTCGGACGTTTTGGTTTTTTCAGGGCTGAAAAGGTTGCTAAAATATTCAAGTTTGCTTTTCCTTAATAAGGAGTTTGTAGTATTTCTATGTTTTCTAAATGTCTTCAAGTCTTCTTTGTCTCTAGATATTAGAAATTTCTGGTAAAGTGCATTTTTTACTTTTATAGCTTGAAGGCATTCCGAAGTAATCCAAGGCTTTCTTGCCTTGCGTGGTCTGCGTTTTGCTTTGAGCGGAAAGCACTTGTTGTAGGCTTCACTAAAACGTTCGATGAAAACATTATACGCTGTGTCTGCATCAGTTTCACGGAAAACAGCGTCCCATTTTATCTTGGATATATATGCAGCGAACATATCAATTGTGCTAGGACATATGTACCGGAATGGGGTAGGCGGTGGCTTTGCATCCCTAAGTTGAAGCTTCTTTTGACTTAAAATTGAGTAAACAGGCAAATGGTCGCTAATATGTGTCTTAAGGACACCCGAGCAAAGAGGTGCACTTGTGCTATTTGTTATAATGACGTCGATAAGTGTGCAGGATTGGGCATGAAATCGAGTGGGGTGTTTTATAACAATTTTAAATGCGTTTGATTCCATGATATTGCAAAGTTCAAGACGTTGGGGGCTGGAAGTTAGCATATCAATGTTTAGGTCACCCCCGATAGTAAGATTGTAACCATTTTCATTGACCCACGACAGGAAAGTGTCTAAAAACGTAAAAAAGTTGCACATGTTACATTTGGGGGGGCGGTATACCACAGAAAAAATACCCGAAGAACATTTTACAGTCATAATCTCGTAATCGTCAGTAACCACAAAAAAAGCCTCGAGTATTTCACACTCAAACACATCTTTGACCAGGAGCATAACACCACCACCTAATTTATCACTGCGGTTCAAGAAATACGTGGCATAGCTAGGTATACAACTTAAACCGTCACAAACTTTCGTTATTAAGCGCTGACATTCAGGGACGCTGCTGGTGAATGCGTATACCCTTTCTCGGTGCTCCAATGGCGAAGTGGGTGGTGTGACTTCAAGCCCACTAAGCACTATCGTGATAAAGTGGGTGATGTGACTGGCAATAGAAGCTTCAGTATTATGTGGGGGTAATTAATGCTAGTGTGCTCCACGGGCCTGTTTGTAATTAGCAATTTTTATTACTAGGAATGCCACGCATATATAGAGTGGCGAAATTTTGGCGAAAGTTGAAGAAAATAGCGACTTTGGGCGACTTTTCATTTCTCGCTTGGGGAATTTCGCTTCAAAGTTAGTGGCAACCATGTACCTAGAACATACCATGCGTGGTGCAGTGTTACCGCCCTTTGGCTTTATACGAAACCTCACGGCAACGCTGACGGCAACAATTCAACTGCAGTGTCCGTGCAATTGCTACAGTAATATTAGCATGCAACACGATTTATTGACCAATTATGTGAAATCAACATTGCGCTTGAGTCGTGGAGCCCGACGGGCGGCGTATATACACACTTTATTAGAACAGTTTTGTGAAAAATTATGAAAACTTCTAAAGGTGCGTATATCCTTACACTTGATGTGTTATTACTCAAGTTTACAGTATAACAATAGAAGATATAACGCACTGGGGCGAAGTACAGTTGTATATAACACTTACGGTACATCACTCCTCTAAAAGCATCTCTTGTATACTTTTGTGTGATCAATGCAAAAAAATTTCATTTTAACATGTGCATTCTTTTTTCTTTTTTGCCGTTTTCAATATTTTGTCTTCTACATGCACTTGTTATCCTTTTGCGCTATTTGGGGTCGCGTTTTTAATTTCACCATACTTGGTTTGTTGGTTTGACGTACATGCAGTGTATACATTAATGTGCATATTCTGCGAAACTATGATCATTCGTTATCACCTGTACATTCATTGAGAAAGTAGTACTTCAATGTAAGTGAGTTATGCAATGAAATCAGTACAAAACTACTGAGTGATGTTTCTCATCCTTTTTTCTTTCTTTTTTACATGATCAGGATTTGAGGAACTCCATAGAAACGGCTCGTGAAGCCAGGAAGCAGATCGCCGACCTCGTTAATAACGCACAAAAAGGTACTACTCAGTATGAGCTAAAGCTTTAGAAACATTTTTATCCAACATGCCGCAATGTATATGCAAATATGCGATGAAATTGTACTGACGCCGTATTAGTGTAATTCTCTTGAAAACTAATTGAAGTTTGAATTTGAAGCTTGTTGGCGTGAAATAAATACAAATGATTGGAAGTGTTGCATGGGCCCTTAGCAAAAGGCTAGTATTGGGGCCATATGCAAACATCCAATTGTCGATAGTGTTCACTAGAGAATTTTAAATGCATTGCAATTAGGCAATCTATAATTGCATTGAAGCGATTTCCTACGGAAGTGTCTCTCTTACTTCCTAAAGAAAGTGCTTTTTGATCAGCGTGTCATTTTATTAAATGTTCGAAACCTACTTTACCTATAGGTCTGATGCATATGAATATGTTGAGTTTAGTTCACTTACTTCATACAATTTTACAGTGAGTAATTGGGCCAATGAAACAAAGCTGCATGAAATAGCTCGAAAGTACCCGAATGTCGAGCTGAAGAGACAGAAGGAGCGTTAATCCTTGACGCTCTTTCTGTCTCTTCTTTGTTCCACTCACTTTTAGCTTGCGCCATGTTTTTGAAGTAGCAATGCAGCAACTGGCCCCACATAGCGTATTGGTACGGAGTCTGCGCACGTTCACTGGAATCGATATCGCACAATATACCTCCGCGGCTAAACTTTTGTGTCAGTTCTCGCTTAACTTAAAGCACGCTTTTTACAGCGCAAGCCGTTATGAACTCGCATCGATAGCCTGATTTGGTGACGTAGTTTTCCACCACAGCCACCGGCGTCAGTCGCAGCTATTCCGCAAATTTAGAAAAAAAATAAAAAAAATTTCTGACGTTTGCACTATACGTCAGCTTGGCGTAGTGAAGACGAGGCACCACGCCGCTCGTACTTCTCGTGACCGACACATCTAGCTGCAAGATCCACGGCTATCTTCTGTAGGGTACGAACTTTCTGGGGGTGCCCCATTGCTATCTTAGCTCGATCGAGCAAAGCCAGGCTAGGTACCGTAGAGTGGAGGTTGCAAGCGATGTCTCCATCGGTGGGCGTGGCTTAGCTACCGCACATACACGGCTTGACCAAGTGGTGCGGTACACTGACCTCCATTAAGTGGTATGGTATGTGGCCATGTCACCTAGAAAAATCCCTTTTTTTTAGCTCCACAGAAAATTCATTTTTTAGGTGGCGTTGTACGTCGTCGCGATTCTTGCTTCCTCTTTCTTTCTACCTTATGTTCTCTCTCTCTCTTTTTCTCTCTCTCTCTCTCTGCGACGCTGGCTTCAAACTGCCATGGGAGGCTACGCGCTGCGTCTCCAGCTGTCGCTATGATCGGCCATGGCCTTCGACATGGCGTGCGAGCTATTTCGGAGGCCATGGCTCAGCGGCCTCCATCGCAAGGACAATGCCTGACGTCACGCCAGGTGTGCTCTTTGCGTCCCATGGCTCTAAGCTGCCATGTGACGCTAAAACGGGCATTAGTCGCTATGAGTTTCCTAAATATACACTAGAGGAAACTATGGCGCTTAGTGTCTATGGGAGCTGCAATGCATAGTGCTCCAGCGAGTATGGAAATTATGGGTATGACATGGATTTCCCTAGTCTTCGTACTTTACATTCGCTCTGACTTCGCTTGGCTTGAAGAGAGAGAGAGAGAAAGAATAAGGATGAAATAAAGGCAGTAAGGTTAACCATGGCTGAGCCTGGTAGGCTACCTTGCACTGGGAGGGGGTAAGGGAAATAAAAGTTAGAGAGAAGGAAAGAAATGTCACTCATGCCGTCGACAAAACGGTGGTTATGTGCTTAACATCACAGACGGTGAGTCACATCCGTGTCTTAATCAATTGAGCCCATTCGATGCATTACCTTGTATGCGCGGTTCCATGCACCCAAAATCTTGCCGATGGTGAAGCCATTATGGTGCCGCTTGGGTGCTCAAGGAGCAGACTTCTGAAGGCTTGAGAGAACTGGAGTGATGAACCTGCTCAAAACCCAATCGAAACAACAATCGGTAAATGTTCGGCTGTGACGCTTCGTCACATTAATATTTTAGGCTTAGCTTTTCCTGAAACTCTATGCTATGAGCGGTGGCCTCCATTGCGCAGCGCGTGCTACATGAGCTAGGCGGTAGCCAGACGCAGTGAATTTCAAAGACAAAAACCTTTGCTGGCTTAGTCGAGCGAGATTCGCAGTGTGTCTTTACTTGGCCCTGAAGCGAAGAACGCACACCACGTGACTAAACCAGCCCCGCCGCCACCACCGCTGCTAGGATGACAAACGCTGCTCCGCCAGCCGTGTCGACGTGAATAATCACGTGCCTCCTACCACGTCGGGTAAGCGGGCGAGGGATTCAGTTTTGCTGCTGTGCCATAGGCACCATGCACCGGAGTTTTACTGTGTGACTGCGGTGCCAGAACGCAAATCCTAAGAATAAGACAGCGATAATGAGGCGGGTTCAGACCAAATGGAACAAATGGAACGCTATGCGCGCGCTTTCTTTCCTGTGTGAGTGGGCATACTGTGACAGGGATTCCGCATGTGCGAGTACGTTTTATGCGTGCCCCTAAGGGCCAACGTCCGCAAATTTGAGAAGGACCAGTGTAAGCAACACAGCTCCCTCTGTTTAGTGGATGGTGCCTATAATGAATGAGAATATATTAACGCGATAGCGTTCAAGAGCTCGTGTCGCAGAAAGCCCGCCGCCGGCGTCGGCCCGGTCGGTTGTGAGCGAAAAATCGCCTGTGCGTCTGTGACCAAAAAACCCAGTTAGAGAGATACCGCGGGAAGTCGCTACTTGTCTACTCGTGCGCGATCACACTGAAAAAGGTACGCGTTCGAAGAATAAAAAAGTGCTCAAGGTCACGAGGTGCTGTTTCTTAGCCCTGCTACCCCTCCCTGCTTAGCTTTCAGCGCTTTCGTCTGGACGAGAGAAGAGATTGTAGGCTTATGTCACAGGAGCGAAAGAGAGACACGCCTGAACAATAACCAATGCCAGCCCGGAACGTGAGCCGTGGCTTCACGTGTCACGGCCTAGCGCCTTCTTTATTTTCTCCTGTCGCCATCGCGCGCTCTCCGGTTTGCGCGCCGCCCGAACGAGGGCGCTACAGGGCCCCCCGTGTAGACTGGAAGTCGGAATGAGACATGCCGTTTGTGGTATTCCAACGGAAGATCAGTCGTAGATGAGAGGCTTTCTAGGGCGGTCTCCAGGTACGCCGGCTTGAGTCGCTCCAAGCTGACTGTCTCTTCACGGCCGTTCTGAAGTAGAGTGGCAGTTTTGGGGGTGCGGTGAAGGACGCGGAACGGTCCGTCGTAGGCTGGTGTCAAAGGTGGTCTGACCGCGTCGTGGCGCACGAAAACATGTGTTGCAGTGGCCAGATCAGGGAGGGCAAATATGGTCTTCTGTTCGGAAGGTCTGGGTGGAGTGGGCCGGAGGTCTTGAACGCAGTCGAGGAGGCGTTGTAGGAATTGCTGTGGCTGGTCTGGTAGCTTCGCTGACGTGAAGAAGTCTCCCGGAAGCCGTAGGGAAGTGCCATACACCATCTCTGCTGTTGAGCACTGCAGGTCTGCCCGGATGACAGCTCGTAAACCTAAGAGCCCAGTGGCAAGGCATCAACCCAGGTGGCTCTATTGAGGCGGGTAGTCAAGGCGGTCTTCAGTTGTCGGTGAAGGCGTTCCACCATGCCGTTGGCGCAGGCATGATAAGCGGTGGTACGGCAATGTCTGGCTCCGAGGATGCGATTAAGGCAAGTAAACAGCGAGGACTCAAACTGACGTCCACGGTCTGTTGTCACGGTGCCAGGACAGCAAAAACGGGATACCCACGTAGAAATGAAAACGCGGGTGACTGTCTCGGCTGTGATATCTAGAATTGGAACAGCCTCTGGCCAGCGTGTGAAGCGATCGACCATGGTCAATATATAACGGTACCCCTGAGACACTGGTAGAGGGCCCACAATGTCTAGATGAACATGGTCGAAACGACGGCCGGGTGGAAGGAAAGGTTGGGGCGGCGTCTTAGTATGACGGGAGACCTTTTTCATCTGGCAGGGCAGGCACATGCGCGTCCAAGCGCACACATCACCGTTGATTCCGGGCCAGACATAGCGCTGGGTGAGAAAACGTTGAGTAGCCCGAATGCCAGGGCGACAGATGTCGTGTAAGGAGTGGAAAACGGTGCGTCGTAATGAAGCGGGAACGAAAGGGCGGGGAAGGTCAGCTGAGACATCGCACCGCAAGCGCTAAGATGATAATGGATGAGCCACCAGGCGTAGTCGGAGAGAACGGGGTTCTCCCGAAAAGCGGCAAGCTCTCTATCATCCTGCTGTGCCGAGGAGAATGAGGCCCAGTCGATGGTTGGCGGTGGAGAGTCAACCGCGGCTATACGAGAAAGGGCATCTGCGGCGGTGTTGTCAGCTCCTTTCACGTGGCGGATGTCAGTCGTGAACTCCGATATATAAGCCAGATGGCGGAGTTCACGGGGCACGTACTTGGATGAGTTAGTGCGGAAAACATACGCCAGTGGCTTATGGTCAGTCAGCACGTAAAACGAGCATCCTTCCAGAAAATGCCGAAAGTGCTGTATTGCAGCGTAGATGGCTAGTAATTCCCGGCCAAAGACGCTGTAGCGGGTCTCAGCAGGAAGTAGCTTCTGAGAGTAAAACGACAAGGGTCTCCACTCGGAGTTAATGCACTGCTGTAAGACGGCTCCGACGGCCACGCTGGATGCGTCCACCATCAACCGAGTAGGGGCGTTGCTGCGTGGATGAATGAGAAGCACGGCGTTAGCGACCGCTTGCTTAGCAGCAGCAAAGGCGGCCTGGGCCTCTGACGACCAAGGAATGGCGGAGGACGGGCCAGCGGTCGACCGAAGGAGGTCGGTGAGCGGTCGTAGCAGTTCGGCACAGTGTGGTATGAAGCGCCTGGAAAAATTCACAAGCCCCAGGAATTGGCGTAATTGGCGCAGTGTTGTAGGCTGAGGATAATCCTGAATTGATTTAACGTGGGACCGGAGAGGGCGTATTCCTTTGGATGATATGTGATGGCCCAAGAACTCGAGCTCAGATGCGCCGAAAGTACACTTAGAGGCGTTCACAACGAGGCCGTATTGCTGAAGACGTTGGAACAGAGCGCGTAGATGGTGCTCATGATCTTCAGGTGTGCGGCTGGCGATGAGGACATCGTCAAGGTACACAAACACAGTAGGAAGACCCCGTGTGACCTCAGAAATGAACCGCTGGAAAGTTTGAGCCGAATTGCGGAGTCCAAAAGGCATCCGCACGTATTCAAACAACCCAAAGGGCGTCGTGATGGTGGTCTTAGGTATGTCGGCGGGCTCGACAGGAATCTGGTGGTACGCCTTAACAAGGTCCACTTTGCTGAAAATTGTGCAGCCGTCGAGGTGCGATGTAAAATCCTGGATGTGAGGTAGAGGATAGCTGTCGTGGACAGTCTTGGCGTTCAACGCTCGATAGTCCCCACAAGGACGCCAGTCACCAGGATAACGCTTTGGCACCAAATGCAGCGGGGAAGCCCAAGCGCTTGAGGACGGGCGGATAATGCCGAGCTGCAGCATGTGGTCGAACTCTCGTTTAGCAATAGCTAGGCGGTCTCCGCACAGGCGGCGTGGTCGAGCAGCTGCCGGTGGACCCCGGGTGACGATGTGGTGTGTCATCGTATGTTTAGGCGGCTGACTGAGATTGCACGGTTTAGTTAACTCCGGGAAACTCGCCAAGATTGTAGCGCCCTCGTTCAAACCTTTAAACCTTTTTGCTTATATATATATATATATATATATATATATATATATATATATATATATATATATATATATATATATATATATATTGAAGTAATTTTATTTTGTTTTTTATTTGCATACTCTAAAATAAGGAGTTGATTATTTCTATTTGCTGGCATATTTTCCTGGATTTTATTGCTGACTTCCGTTCCTGTTGCCGGACATGTAATTCCGGGGTAAAGCTCTCGTCAGGAGACATATGAGGCTCCTGTTTCCTTACCTCGTGCACGTATTTCTCTTGTACATATGTCTGAAATTAGGAAAGAAAATAGATTAAAAATAAATATTTATCTAACAGGTTTTTCCGCACTTGCGCTACGATGCCAATAGGCACATGACTGTTAGCAACGCCGTAAACGATAAGCTGATATGATCACCGCTGCTGATCACGAGAGTCACAGCCCTTGACACTGCTACATAGACCAACTTGAGCGCATGACGCCTTACTATACCATTGACGTTAGCCCGACACGAGGGCTGCATCACAGAACTATACAATTGTAATGCCTACAAAATTTTATATAGCCAGCACTGCAGCCGCAATTGACGCTTCACAAACACTATAGTGTCTATTTAAAAGGTAGTTCCGACACCGGGCACGATGACTACGGGGCAGAATGCTCGATTGCCACGCAGAATGCTTGCTTTCGATTCCTGCTTGGACCTTGACATTCATTCTTTGCATTCGCCGGGTCAACGCTGCCGATGTCAAGTTTTTACTTATTTGTTTATTTATTTATTTTTATTTACAGAATGCTGCAAGCTTGAATCAGAGCCCACGCAGCAGTGGAGACAAGCACTTGTACAAAAAATATTCACAATCAATCTGTAGTCTACGCTAGCAAACTACACACAAAATTAATACTCTCATACATACAAGTGCACATATACCAATTCATATTCAACAGCATCTTCGCCACGTAAATCAATAGCAATTCGTGACATGCAGAATAAGTATAGGTACACAAAACTATTCACACCGCTACATACTCGAAATGTAACTCATGAAGCAGCAACAGGAGTACTACGTTAACACATTCGTGTAAACGGCTGGGATCACACGTGCACGTGCGTTCCTACAAATACCTCCCCACCACCACCTAAAATTATTTTTTGATTGATATGCGGGGTTTAACGTCCCAAAATCACCATATGATTATGTGAAACGCCGTAGTGAAGGGCTCCGGAAATTTCAACCTCCTGGGGTTCTTTAACGTGCACCCAAATCTGAGCACACGGGCCTACAAAATTTCCGCCTCCATCGGAAATGCAGCCGCCGCAGCCGGGATTTGATCCAGCGACCTGCGGGTCAACAGCCGGCTAGCTTATCCACTAGACCACCGCGGCGGGGCCATCCAAAATTATAAATTTGGCTTGTTTACATATACATTCACACATGCAAACGCACGTACGAACATACATAAAGTATGGTTGGACCCTTCCGAAAAACATTTCTGGCTGCAATACTCAAAGCAGTGGTAGAGGGCAACTGTGGATGCGGGGGGGGGGGGGGGTAGAGTTACTGTAGCATATACAGTAACTCTACGAGGGTGTGGAGGAAGAGAGGCCGCCGTGACGAATTGTGTAACAGGAAAGAGGTATTCCGTGAAGAAAACCTTACTGATATTCATAGCCACAGAAATTTACTCGCGCCAATCGTCATGTACAGATAGTCGCGTTCAAGCATTCACACAGTCCGTTCAACGACACACTCACATCCACTCAACCTGAACTGTTCACGATGCCCTTAGGAAAATTATGGCTTGGAAACCTATTTGGGAGCTGAAAAAAAACAACGCGTTGGTAATAGATGTAAAGCTGCTAAGCCACTGCTATCGCTATGTCCACACTGCAATAGTACGAGCAGGGAAGCACAGCGTTAGAAAAAACAACTTTCTCAACGTCCGTAAACGCGCGTTCGATAAAAATGGCGATTGTATACCGTTAACGCTACATTATATTTACTGGGTTCACACTCGCTCGCTGGATTTCGTGCCGACCGGTTGTGCCCCCGCGAACTCCGACGACAGCGCAGCTCTGGCCGACTGGGATGGCCCTACGCCATCTCCTGATTGATTGATTGATATGTGGGGTTTAACGTCCCAAAACCACTATATGATTATGAGAGACGCCGTAGTGGAGGGCTCCGGAAATTTAGACCACCTGGGGTTCTTTAACGTGCACCCAAATCTGAGCACACGGGCCTACAACATTTCCGCCTCCATCTAAATGCAGCCGCCGCAGCCGGGATATGACCATCTCCTGACGCCGACAAGAGCTCTCGCCGAGTGGTGCCTCGTCCTCGGACTCCTGCGACCGTGTCCATCTTTCCTACCTTCTCCTAACTTCCGTCGTTTTCCGTCTCGTTCGCTGTCCCTGCGCCTCGCTCTCTCCTTCCTTTCTCCCCCTCTGTCTCTTTACCTTTTAATCCTATCCTCTTAATCCCTCCTTTACCCCAACCCCTCGTGAGCTGCTCTTGAGGTGTCCCCCCCCCCCTGAGAGGCAGTTATGGGGCTCACTTTTCTCTTCTTTTCATTTAAAATCACTCACACACAGTTATAACGTGTTCTGTGCGTTTTCTGTGCCTGTAATAGGCACATTAGACCCGCCGCGTACAATTTCAAGTCGAACGGTTTACATGGGCCTGTAGTTGGCAAAACAAACAATGTCCAACAAACACATTAGATCCATCACGCGCGAGCATAGGTCGAACGGTGTACATAGGCATATCGTTGGTGCAACTAACAATGTGCAACAAACACATTAGCGTGGTCAGCTGTAAGCACAAGTTAAACATCATACATGTATGCTTCTACAGTTGGCGCAAGTAATAATATACAACAAACACATTAGCACCATCACCTGCAATCGCAAGTAGAATGGTGCAAATAGGCCTCTAGTTGGTGCAAGTAACAATGTACATCCAGCGCATTTGCGACGTCACGTGCAAGCACAAGTTAAATGATGTCCATGGGCTTTCGGTTGGTACAACTAATGACGTGCAACAAACACATGAGCGCCGCCTCGTGCAATCACAAGCCGAAGGGCGTACACAGACTTGAAGTTGGCGCAAGCAACAATGCAGAATAAGCACTTTAAATCAAGATGAACCAGGTATACACAGAACTTGCGTAATCCCAGAAGCTCCACATCTAACGTCCGCGGCAGACATCGTCTGTATCCTTTGTCAATCCTCGCATTACGCAAAATCTTGCATCCGGAAACGACCCACGAAGCTTATCGCACTCTCTTCAACGGGAGCGTCTGAACCGTGCGCGTAAATGCTTGAATAACCTTGTTTGGGCGACAACTTCTAAAGCTAGAACCGCACAGCTCGCAGCGCAGCCAGACATGTAAGCGAGTAAATGAAATTTCATTTGCTCGGACGTGTTTTCTTCGACCATGCTATCGGGCTCCACGAGTTTTCTGTGAGGCTTGGAAAGTCCAGCTTCCGCAATGGCAAGGAGGAGGCGCCTGTGCTGGTATCTGCAATGAAGCGTGCAGGGTAACTTATTGTCAAGCTATCTGCAGAGAGGACATAATAACGTGTTAAAAATAACCTTAACGAAGCCGAAGATATATATATATATATATTTTAATGTTGGCGCACAAGTAGGGCACCGGCTACTTTTTAGCTCTTGAGTGACTGTTGAGCATACATCTAAGAAACGAGAAATGAAGAGAAGTACATGGAAAATAAAACACACGAGCAGACACATGTAAAAACACACACTCTCACATCAAACACAATCACAACGTACGAAGAAATGTCCGAAAGCCAATGAATAATGTCGCTAACAATGTCTCTAGTCCTTGAATCCAACCGACACAACATAGCAGTCGTGTGGTCCTACGGGGACGAATTTCTCATGCGAACATAAGATTTCTATCCTGAGCTTGTGTGCTTTGGACACCTATACCTTCACGCATTCTGCTTCCGAACGTAGGCCGATGGCATCTCGTGAACGAGCACGGGTTGTGAGCTCCAACGACGGCCTCGTGGAATATCGTCATTCGAACCCATGTCCTCTACCAGTGCACACAGAGTCCGGCAGACGCCGTTTGATGGCTGGAGGACAGGCTTATAACGCTTGTCGTGAGATGTGCGACTCGAAACTTTCAGGCCGGGTGATCCTCAACAGGTAGGGTGACCCTTATTTTGGAGCGATCCACCGCAGTAATCAGGTGTCCGTATTTTTAAAGATATGGATACCCCCCCTCTCTTGCAATACCCTTCTTAGAATTTTGATATATTCTCCGTCGGCAACCATAATCGCGAATATACGCAGAAATTCGAAGCAGTGCACGATTGTGCGGGACACGACACGACATCGCAGGCGACGCTGCCGAAACGCCAGCTAGCACCGAAATTCTTACCGCGTCCCTACAGTTTTCGGTACAGCTACACACCTTTTCACAGGAGGGAAAATAACACCATGATGGGCTGCGCGGGGGAGTACAAAGGCCAAGGGCGCAGCGTTGTCAGTGCATTTTTGAGGGGTCACGCCAATTTTCGCAGCCCAAAGAGGACTATGGCGGCACCCAGCGAGGCGTTTTTGAAAATATCTATAGAACTTGACCCCCGAAAGTGAGGGAATTGCAGGACGTTTGTTCGTCGAGGAGCAGAGCTGCACAGCGAGAAAATTTGTGCTCGGAAGGCCTCTCATGTATACGCTGACCTGTTGGGAAGGAATTAACGTGTTCTGCCAAATGTAGGAAGTGTGTACGCTCAAGCGCTGTAGGCGCGTTTTTGCAGTGCTGGTCAAATACGATGTTACTTTTTAGGGGCGAAGCTCCTTAAGGTGTGGGTCGGTCGTCCCCGATGTATGTAGTTGCAGTAGGTAGCCACCTCTAGTTTAGTTCTTGGAGTGTTTACTAGATGGCGCTACTTGTAGTTGATGAAAAGTTGCGAGATGTTATAAAACTAGAGGGCGGTACTTGTAGATGATGATGAAAGATGCGAGACGTTAATATGAATAATGTCCCATATGGCACGTGTAATTGGTAGGAGGCAATCGTACGTTAGGGTGTGCGCTGTAATAAAACCCGTTCGCTGTTGGCGCGCGCTCGGAGTGTTGGACTTTTAATTTAATTGTTGAGTGAATTGCACGGAAGGGTTTCATGGCTTACCGATGATTCCTTCCGGCGCTTCGACCCACTCATCATCATTCACCCCGTGAATATGCTGTGATTTTTTCTTTTGCTGAGAGCTACGACAGGTAGTGACGTAGGAATAGTGGGAAATCAGTAAACACATCTGCAAAGAATGTTCTAAAGATGAATGCTTCTCTATGCTTAACACAATTATACCGATTTTCCGCTTATAGTACATGGCGACGCACCGCGCCTTGAACTGCGGAGTAAAGGCAAGAGAATTGCTGAAGCAGGAAAATATTACGCCATCTCCCACTTAATTAGGGGAATCACGTGGGGATGAGAAGCAGCGGTGATGTTCACCTGTGTTTCCATTTGTATGTTTACGTGTATGTTTCATTTGTGTGCTTGTGGAGCTGGCATATGTTGTGTACCGCTTATGTTACACCCCTCCCACTTTGTGTATTACTCTGTGTATTCCGCACAGCGAATTAATGTATGCTCTATATTTCATCAAATCTTAAATTACTTCAACACCCGGTGCTGCTGGGAGTGCACAACGGAGCGAGTGAGCGCAGCATTAGTGAGTTATAGTTTATGGTTAGCGTAATCGCGGAGGTTAAGGGAATGGCGTTATTATGCAGCAAACGAACGTTCGTTGCGGACAGCGTCTTATAGTTTAGCAGGGTACTGTTGACGTGGTTTACTTGCCCAGCTGGGATGGTGGCGCCACCTATCAGATGATGAATAACTTAGAGACAGTGAAAAGAAAAAAGAAAATGAGAATGTTTGCCTATGCCCCCGCGCGAAGCATTGTTACAAGTTTATCTTACTAATAGTAAAAGCAAATAATTATGAAACACGCACAAACTAAAAAAAAATTACGTTGCCGATTTGTTTACATCGATCTTGTAGTTAAGCCTAGACGCTTCCGAAATGGAAAGCTATCTCAAAAATTACGCCAACTTATCCGGAGCAACTCAGCCGTTGTTACTAACACAGTGGAACTGCAGAGGTCTCAAAAACCACAAGAAGCGGGCTCATTTCCGCCTCTATCTTGAGACCTTTGAGTTCCTCGTTGCCGTGGTTGCCCTTCAGGAACCCGGCACGGACGTCAAACTCACAAATTACACTACATTTCAACACAACCCGGAGACATGTATACTTGTTCACAAGCAATATACTGCCCAGGAAGTCACACTCCCCACAACACCGCCTTTCCCATACACGATGGTGTCGGTGCTGCCTATAAGGCGATCTGACCGACCTGTTCATATTTTAAACATTTACTGTCCCCCAAAGCTTAAGAACGTCACGTTCAGCGCAACTTTCACACAAGCTATGCAGGTAGCAGGACGGGACCCCCTTCTGATCGTCGGCGACTTCAATGCCTCAAGCAGGTTATGGGGTTACCCACGAGAGGACACGCGTGGAAGGAAGCTTGCAGAACTTCTTTCTACACTTGGACTCACCCTCCACACTGATCCCGCCAGCCCAACACGTGTAGGCAACTCTGTTCAACGAGATACTTGCCCGGACCTCACAATTACACGCAACATACGCCATGCCGACTGGCTGAACACACAGGACACTCTCGGTAGTGATCATTGTGTATTAAACACAACCGTGTACATGCGTCCCTTAAAACGCCCACTTACGCAAGCTCGTATCCCAGACTGGACAACTTTCCGCACCACTCTACTGTCACACATGTCCCGTTTGTTAGGGAGGCGATCGCCGGGCTAATTCCAAGGGCCGAAGTATCGGCCCCCCGAACCGCACCACGAAAGCGTGGACAATTTAGAAGTGGTCCTTTTTGGCGCGCCAGCGGACGCCGGCTGTGGCCCAAAGAACAAGTCAGAGCCGAGAGTTGATAAACAAACAAAATTATATTCTCAATAATGGCAGATCGAAAACAATACACAAGAATGCACACTCTACAATAGTTGAGTACAATATGTCACCAATCAACCAACGTACTACCCAGTACAATCAGCCACACTCAAAACAACGGACACAGACAACAATTCACACTACAATGCAGTCGCATGCATTTAACAACCAAGACACTTAAAGACTAAAGAGATAGAAAACCTATTCAGTCCAAAGTCCTTGGAACAAAAGTCTGGATGATACTCTTCCGAGAATCACTCACTCAAAGTCCAGCGTTGTTGTCGTTCCGCGCCCTCGAAGTTTCTCTTCTAGGAAACCTCGCGTCTTCAATTAGCCACTCTCCAAGCTTCAAACTTCTTCGCCCGAACACGTCGGCTTCACACACGCCGCTGTCGCCACGCGTCTTCGCTCGATTGCGGTAAACACACGCTCTTGCCTGTAGCTCGAGCCTTCACCCCTCAGGTAGAAATCCTCTCCATTTCCTGCTTCGTCCCTACGGACAAAACCTTCGCCGACTACACGGCGGAATCCCTACGCACTCTGGCGCTACTTCCGTCTTCTCCTGCTCTCTCGTCTCGGCCGCTCGATTAAATACCTTCCGCGCCACATTCTAGAAAGTTCTCCTTATTTCGTCGGCGCGATACGCAGCGAAGGCTGGGGAGAGGCGCGAGACTGTACGGGGGCCGTCCCCGACAGATGAGTCAAGCCGACATACACGCCCCGTTCCTTCTGGAAAAATCGAGTGCTTGCTCGGCCGCCGTGGTGGGGTGAGGAGGTTCGTCGGCGAAGCCACGCTTCTGCGGGGAGAGCGCGCGCCCGGGGAGCCTTGGATGTTTGTTTTCTTTTTTTTTCTTTTGACCTCGCGGCGTTTCTCCCGCCTGTTATCGCAAGAATTTGGCGGCGCGCCCATTTTTAGCGCTCGTTCTGTGACACTGCCCCCCACTTTAAGAATATTATCTCATAATATTCAAAACCACACAAACGAGCGCGAACAGTCCCCACACTCTCAAAGATTGTAACATAGTCCGTCGCTCATGACACGTCACATTCACAATATATCACTCAATACGATTGGACATTACAATTCAATCTCACACACATGAAATATAACCGCAGGTACATGAGTACAACGCTTCATCACCCATTCCAAACAATACAAGTGTACAAGGTTCTGGCTTTACAACAATTATACAACACTATACATCACAGCACAAACACTTCGACACTTGTGACACAGGATAACACAACATTAACACAACATGTGGCACTCAGCACTGCCAAACACATTAAGATTCGACCTCGACACCTATCCGGTGCATTCCGAGCGGCGCTTGCGCCCTCTCTTGCGGTGCTCGCTCGATCTCTTCTTGTGTTTCCTTGTTCTTTTTCGGCGAGCCTTTTCCAACGACGGTATCTGAGGCGGCGTCTCAGCCATCGTTGTCACTTCCGACACCGTTAACGGGTCATAACATTCGACGGGTCCTGTCTGTTTATTTACCAGCTTGATCATGTCTCTACATTTTGCCCGGCTGGCCAACTCCGTCTCCTTTACACTGTCGGTCGGTTGAGGTCGTGCCGACGTAAGTCCGGTTGCTCGGCCCGTGAACTCATTCAACACGATCATCTTCCCATTCACTGTCTCTTGCGCCGCGGCTTCGCCTTGAGCTCTAGTGAGATCCGTCACGGGCTGCTCCTCCACTGTATCTCGCGGTCGCTGGGTTGGCGAGGGCTCTATCTTCGGGTCTTCCCCCAAACGTTCTGGATCATTCGGCCCTCGCGCCCCGTCGATGTTTCCGATGACGAGGTCGTAAAGGGGGGTCGTCATGCATAAAGCAGTAACCTTCCCGCTGAAGTACGGGGTTTCAACCTCAATTTTTGCTTCGGGGAGCATCCGAACCGTACGGTCAATTAGGCAAACCGGTTTCGTTTTGCCTGTTAACTCACTCTCCCGCACCAAATTTCTCCGCACGATAACAGTGGAGCTGCCGGTATCTCTTAACACCGTAATCTTTTTGTCCGCAACTTTTCCAGGCAGCGTTGGCATTCCCTTCGTAACACCGGTCGGCTGTTTTGCCATTACAGCACCCACAATAGGAATTTTCTCCCCATTTTTCAACTCCACGAATCCATCGGTGACGGCATTATTATCAGACTTCGGTGCCGCTTGCACACAGGATACCTGGTGAGTTTGACTCACTCCGTTTAGACATGCGTCTGCTTTGTGCCCAGTCTGACCACACTTAAAACATTTTACTACCGTAGGGCTCGTAAAGATCGTTCGACAGTTTTTCGCGCGATGACCCACTCGGTTGCACAGAAAACAACGCGGAGTGCTCTCCAGTGCACGCTTCTTTTCTTCGGGAGCCGATTTTTTCGAATCTTCAGGACACTCCTTCTTGACCCTGGCCAAATTAGTTCCACCTTGCGCTTCCAAGAATTGATCAGCCAATTCGAGCATGCCTTCAAGTGACTCAGCCTTCCTCTCTTTCAAGTACAGCGACAGGCTTGGGTGGCAACTAGTAAGAAACTGTTCTCTAATTAGGAGCTCTCTAAGCTAATCGTACTCCTGCACTGTCCCTGAAAAGTCAATCCATCTGTCAAAATAATGACAAAGTCGGGCGGCATACTGCGTAGCCGTCTCACCATCAGCTGGCTTTTCTGTCCTAAATCTGTCCCGGAATCCTTCTACAGTGAATCTAAATCGCTTCAGCAAAGCAGCTTTCACCTTTGCATAGTTGGCTGCATCGGTCGGCGTCAGCCTACCGTACACACTGAGCGCTTCACCACTCAAGCAAGTACTCAAAGCAGTTGCCCATTGATGTTCCGGCCAATTCTGGCTCTTCGCAATCGTCTCAAATCGGTGAAGGTACGCGTCAAGGTCGTCCTTCCTTTCATCAAACGCCACGAGCAACTTGCTTGGGTTCAAGCGGAAGCCATGATCTTCCCGTTCGCTGCTTTCAACTCTAGCTTGGACCGGAGTTTCACTTCGCTGTTCCAAACAGAGCCGCTCGAGTTCCATCTCGTGCTGCCGCTGCCGTTCCCTTTCTTCTCTTTCTTCTTTCAGCTGTCGCTCCTTTGCCTCTCTTTCTTCTCTCGCCCTCTCAGCGGCCAGCTTTTCTCTCTCCAGCTCTAACTTCAACTGCTGCTCTCTTTCTTCTTTCAGCTGTCGCTCCTTTGCCTCTCTTTCTTCTTTCGCCCTTTCAGCTGCCAACCTCTCTCGCTCCAACTCAGCTGCTTTTTCTTCCTTGGCCCTCTCAGCTGCCAACCTCTCTCTCTCCACCGCCTCTTTCTCCTTCTGGCTTACCCACTTCCGTAGTTCGGCGCCAGAAAGACCCATCTTCTCACCAAGAGCAACTAACTTTCGAGATCCATTGTATCTCGCAAATAAGACCTTGCCGCGTGCAAAAAGTATCTGCCTAAATCAGTCTATCGGAACACTCCCCTGCACTCGTTAACGAGAACACTGAACAACACACAAAATTGTTCCCATAGCACTATCAACAACTCGAGGCTCTTTCTCACTACTTTGGATACACAGTGCACCAAAACGTCCTGTCGCAGACGCCAGATTAATTGTCACACACACACAGGTCCCGTTAATTAGGGAGGCGATCGCAGGGCTAATTCCAAGGGCCGAAGTATCGGCCCCCCGAACCGCACCACGAAAGCGTGGACAATTTAGAATTGGTCCTTTTTGGCGCGCCAGCGGACGCCGGCTGTGGCCCAAAGAACAAGTCAGAGCCGAGAGTTGATAAACAAACAAAATTATATTCTCAATAATGGCAGATCGAAAACAATACACAAGAATGCACACTCTACAATAGTTGAGTACAATATGTCACCTACAAACCAACGTTCTACCCAGTACAATCAGCCACACTCAAAACAACGGACACAGACAACAATTCACACTACAATGCAGTCGCATGCATTTAACAACCAAGACACTTAAAGACTAAAGAGATAGAAAACCTATTCAGTCCAAAGTCCTTGGACAAAAGTCTGGATGATACTCTTCCGAGAATCACTCACTCAAAGTCCAGCGTTGTTGTCGTTCCGCGCCCTCGAAGTTTCTCTTCCAAAAAACCTCGCGTCTTCAATTGGCCACTCTCCAAGCTTCAAAATTCTTCGCCCGAACACGTCGGCTCCACACACGCAGCTGTCGCCACGCGTCTTCGCTCGATAGCGGTAAACACACCCTCTTGCCTGTAGCTCGAGCCTTCACCCCTCAGGTGGAAATCCTCTCCATTTCCTGCTTCGTCCCTACGGACAAAACCTTCGCCGACTACACGGCGGAATCCCTACGCACTCTGGCTCTACTTCCGCCTTCTGCTGCTCTCTCGTCTCGGCCGCTCGATTAAATACCTTCCGCGCCACATTCTAGAAAGTTCTCCTCATTTCGTCGGCGCGATACGCAGCGAAGGCTGGGGAGAGGCGCGAGACTGTACGGGGGCCGTCCCCGACAGATGAGTCAACCCGACATACACGCCCCGTTCCTTCTGGAAAAATCGAGTGCTTGCTCGGCCGCCGTTGTGGGGTGAGGAGGTTCGTCGGCGAAGCCACGCTTCTGCGGGGAGAGCGCGCGCCCGGGGAGCCTTGGATGTTTGTTTTCTTTTTTTTCTTTTGACCTCGCGGCGTTTCTCCCACCCGTTATGGCAAGAATTTGGCAGCGCGCCCATTTTTAGCGCTGGTTCTGTGACATCTACCTATTGTAGACCCTCTCCAGTCGGGATACGACACCTGGTCTAAATCACAGACGTCTACACTGAAACAACAGGAACAGCTGATACAGCTCACGGAAACTCAAACGGACGTGGACAACCACCTCCTCCATCTTTGGCAGGCCCGCCGCAGCCTCACCAAACGATGGAAAAAACAGAAACATAACAGACGCCTCAAGAAACGCTTCCTAGAACTCACGGAGCAAGCTGCGGAATATGCTGCTCAGCTAGCCGATACTAACTGGGTGGACAGGTGCAACACGGCTGCACGCCAGATGTCTGGTCGCAACACGTGGCGCCTGTTTCGCGCTCTCATCGATCCAACACAAACACGCACGGAAACTGAACGTAACTTACATAAGGTCATGCACAACTTTACAGGAACGACAACACAGCTGGCAAACACGCTCAGGGACCGATACCTGTGCACCACCAAGGACCCCCGGACGGCCGCATACTCCTACGCAGGCAAAAAGAACACGCAGTTGGACACCCCGTTCCAGCTCCACGACCTCCAGGCGGCCTTACGCAAGATGAAGCGTGGCACTGCACCAGGGCGTGACCAGGTTACGGTCAAACTGTTGGCCAATCTTCCCGACGCAGCCTACGCCACGCTCCTCAAATACATCAATAGCATTTGGGACGGAGAAACTCCTCTCCCTCTTGAATGGAAATCAGCTCTCATGACCTTCATCCCGAAGGCAGGTAAACCTATTGACGTGGAGAACCTTCGCCCCATCTCCCTCACGTCTTGTGTCGGCAAGCTGATGGAAACGATGGTGCGCGACAGACTCTCCGAGTTTCTAGAAACACAGCACACTTTTGCGGACACCATGTTTGGATTCCGCCCTCAGAAGTCAGCCCAGGATATACTTCTACAGCTCCACCATGACATATTAGATCCTGTTGAATGCCCCCACAATGACAAGGTAGTCCTGGCCTTGGATCTTAAAGGGGCATTCGACAACGTGAAGCATGAGGTAATCCTTGACCACCTCAGTCAGACCAACTGTGGTTATAAAACATTCAATTATGTTAGACAGTTTCTTACAGACCGTCAAGCCTACATACGCATACAAGATGAGGAACATGGGCCTTACGTCATCGGCTCGAGGGGAACTCCTCAAGGCGCGGTCCTCTCTCCCCTCCTATTTTATATAGCCATGCTTCATCTTCCCCCCAAATTGGCTTCTTTACCAGGGATACATCACGCTCTTTACGCGGATGATATCACGATCTGGGCCGCGCAAGGTAACCTGGGTCACATGGAGTCATGCCTGCAAGCAGCAGCGACTGTAGTCGACGACTACGCAACCTACTGCGGACTCCAGTGTGCCCCGGCTAAGTCAGAATTTGTGCACGTACGTCCTTCCCCTCAGGACACAACTCATCTCCATATCAGTCTTCCCTCGGGACCGATCCGTGAGGCCAAGGAGATCCGCGTCCTTGGCCTCTTCATACACCACCAACGCAAGGCCGACACCACAATAGCCAAACTTCGCATGGTGGGAGACCAGGTGGGCCGTATGGTCCGCCGGGTCTCCAACAAGCGGGGCGGATTACGAAGCAGGGATGCAATGCGGCTTGCCCATGCTTTCGTAACGAGTAGAATACTCTACTCGACTCCCTACTTGCACCTGCGCAAACACGAGGATGATCAACTCAAGGTCATCCACCGTAAAGTTATCAAGCGGGCTCTCGACCTCCCTATCACCACGTGCAACCAGAGACTTCTGGCCCTAGGCGTGGTGAATACCTACCGGGAACTTCGAGAAGCCCACCTCGTTAACCAATACACGCGCCTTGCACAGACCCATTCCGGTCGCCGCCTCTTGGACCGAATACACATCAAACACGATTACTATATTGAGGAAAGGGTGAGAGTGCCAGAACCTTGGAGACGCGCCCTCCGGGTCCGACCCCTTCCACGCAACATGTCCAAAGAAAACCACAGTGGTCGCCGCCAGGCGCGCGCGGAAGCGTTGCAGCGACACTTTGGTCAAGAGGAACACGTGTGCTACGTGGACGTTGCCGGCCCGCACCATGGGGGGTGGTATACTGCCGCAGTCATACACAACGCAAACACCGTAAACGGGCTCACTTTCAAAGCCTACAGCGCAACACACGCGGAGGAGATTGCCATCGCTCTGGCTCTCACCTATCCCTCTTGTAAACATATCATCACCGACTCACGAGGGGCCTGTCGGAACTATCAGCTAGGGTGGGCTTCACCGCTTGCTCAGCGCATACTGGAACCTAGCTGCCGATACGTTAATCCAACTCCGCGAAATCTGGTTTGGGCACCCGGTCACCAAGGACTCAGGGGTAACGAACAGGCCGATCAGGCCGCCCGCGCACTCTCTTCCCGGGCTATCTCCCTGTCTTTGGAAGCCTACTCGCAATCAAACAATTCGGCCCTTTCATTCAAAGATATTACCAATTACTACAAGGAGGAGCACCGGCGCTATCCAGACCCTTGTAAGGGACTGCATCGCGCTGACGAGCGCCTCCTTTTAAAACTGTTTACCAATACTGTATTGTGCCCGGCGGTGCTAAAACATTTCAATTCATCCTTTGATGGCACGTGCCAGTTCTGTGGTGAGGTGGCTGACACCTTTCACATCGTCTGGGCGTGCCAGTCTAATCCATCTATCCCCCCCAACCCCAATCCCACGAGAGAGGACTGGGAGGCGGCCCTGCTCGGCTGTCAAGACCTGAAGGCCCAAGAGGCTCTGGTTCAACGGGCGCGGGCGGCGTTGCTTGCCAATGGAGCCCCGAAATAGGGGTTCCACCTAGTGCTGTGAGGGTAGGTGGCCAATAAGGCCCCAACCCAATCACCTCTCTGTAACCATTTATTGGTTATTAAATGTTTTCACCACCCAACTTATCCGTAATACTCGGTCATCGAAGCTAACTGAAGGTAAGCGAAACCACTTTAAACAGTCGTTTGCTGCGAACAAGGGGAATCTTTCAACTACGCCAAAATCACTTCAAAGATGGCGTCCGAGAGCGCCGCCATGTTTACGTACACTACGTTCACCTACGCTACCTTAAATCTGAAAAATACCGCACGTACGGTAAGCAGCACGGGTGACGTGCGTATCTGCGCATGCGCACTTCGATTCCGGTATCACGGTACGCCCGCTATCCCGGTAAGCCCGGTATACTATAACTGTGTATTATATGTGAGCGTGCAGCTGTGGCGGAGGGATAAATGGGAGAGAAGAAACGAGGCGGAGGCAGCGCTCTGCCACCTCCTCTACCACACCTCCTCGCGTGAGCGCGAGAGTTGGGCTCATGCGCAATGGGGCCGTGGACGGTCGCCAAGGTACTGTCATAGCCCCCAGCAAACCCTGCTCCACATGTAAAATTAATGGCAATACCAACTCACCGAATTCTAAATTGCTTTCTCTTTCTCATAGTGTGCGTTCTGTGTTCAGCGGTTATGTCCATGCGCTTTCCAGCATCACTGTGAAAGATCGCATTGCACAACAAGTAAGGCGTCTTACCTGAGTGGATTCAGGGTGTGTATTGCAGATACTTGAATCAGAGTGAAGAAATGGTCCCCAGTGACGAGCTTCCACTGCGAGGCTGCTGCTACTTCGTCGTCAGAGCAAACAGAAAGGGCAATGTGAGTTCGGGCCTGGGTTCTGCGGTAGCAGTCGAAGTCAGATAGAGTCGAAGTGGCACCGAAAATGTCATTCATTCCTGCCGTCACAAAAACTCCTTGCAGGGGTGTAGTTTGGGGAGTGAAAGAAAACAAGAGCGTATCAAACCAGTTCCTTTCAAAGCAAAGAGTCAAAGCACGATTGTTGACTGCACGAAAGAGTTCTGGGTAGGATTCCACAACCTTGACAGCCCGCGGGGCTGACTGAATAGCGGTGATGCTTGACCGAACGTAATTGCCCAGAACCATCATGCCCAAAGCCCAGACTGCGACGGCCAAGCCTCGGAATGTTGGAGCGTTCGCTATCGACGAGGCCGGAGACCTTCCCAGGAAGGTGGACACAAAGAACATGAACACGCGAGATCCGTGTTGCCGTATTTGTCTCCGGTAGAAGAGACGGCAGCGGACAGTCATGTACAGAGCCAAGAGGCCATAGTGAAGGAAGATAGCTGTAGTTGACAAAATGAGAGAACGCCAGGAATCAATGAAGGTGGTTTCGTAGACAGTTTCCATTGCAGTGAAGAAACAAAGCGGTGCCGGTGAATACTGGGCACCGACGAATACGTCAGGGATAAGAGAAACGCTTGCTCGCACCGGAGGAGTGTACAAGTCCGCACCGATTGTGAGCAAAGAAAATATGGTTCCTCTCGCCTCGTCAATGGTGTTGTTCAGTGATCTGTATGCGTCGACAAGAGCCAAGCGTTCCGGCTTCAGGTTCCTCCCACCCCATTTTCGATCCTTCATTATTACTCGTAACTTGTGCCCTTTGGGGAAACTCCCTTCGGACCTATCTTCGGTGAACAAGTCTGACGCCTGCACCGTCTTTCGCGAGTCACACCGGCGATACCTGTCCTCGGGAGCACTAATATCTGCATCGGTGACGGTTACCACTTCGCAATTAGCGTTGAAAACGTCTCGTCGGACTCCGGTATGGGACTTCACCGATGCGAAAATTAGGTTTTTCTTGTGCTCCAAAGTTGATTGCATCAACCGTTTCTTGGTATACTTCGGCACCTCGGACCAAGTGTCAAGCAGGAAGATCAATCTGTACTCCGGTAGCTTATTGAAATCATTATCGATTTCGAGCTCTTTACTGCAATGATCTGAATTATATCCATAGAATTCAGCGCACAGGCTTGTCACTGAAGTAGGAACGAACTTGATTGGAATGGGCAGATCGTTCAGACTCCCGAGAAGGCTTTCCGTGTCCGACAAAGAATAAAGTAACACTGGACGCCCGGGAGACACTTTCGAGGCATTCATTATGCTTAGCATGGTCGGATATATTGAAGCCCTACTCGCGGTGTGGCTGTTCAATAATATTAAAGTGGCAAAAATATTTCTGACAACAATTTTCATTGGTATTCTTTGATGCTACGATAGGTAAACGAACTGTACTTGTTGCAAGCCTCCTATTTAAAGGCTGTGGCGGTCAGTGCTTTAGCACATAGTCCTATATATTACAGGAATACATCGCGAGTTCCAGATTTATTCAAGAGAAGCTGCTCGTGCAGTCTGAAAAAATCAGCAGTATTAC